>NC_041394.2:331861372-332161372 GCF_900747795.2 Erpetoichthys calabaricus
TCATATGAAAGCGTATTAGGGTACAAACAAAAAACATAGGCACACAGTGGGAAAAAAGCACGAAATGTCAACTTTAATCTCGAAATTTCCACTTTAATCACGTAGTTTATTTTGCCATTAAAGTAGAACATCATAAACTTCATCTTAAAATCGTTTATTTTACTAGTTTCTCAAGTAGCATGTTAAATGCTTTGTTCTGTGTTTGATCTTCTATGTGCTCTATGTGTGTGAATCACTACGTGCTTCCGTTCTTTCTCTTTCTCCGACAGGACACAGAATGCATTACATTCAAGATATTACAGCTCTCTGAATAACTAAAATACTGAGATGTATACGTGATATCATTTTCATGATGATAGGAATGAAAGCATGTTATTAAACATGGGAACACGGTGGCGCAGTGATTGTTCATATCTCACGCAAGAGGCTTGCTGCACCATGTGCGACCTTCGATGAAATAATTTATTACAGAAGTACTCTCTTTCAAACGTACTAACCTCCAATTCCTGCCCTTACTTTTCTTTCTCCAAATACCCAATCACCACACAATCAGCTCTGTAATAGACGTTAAGCCATTTGTAAGCTTAGAATGCCGATTCTTCAAAACTTTTAAGGAACATTGAAATATCTTCGTAGTACATGTTTAATTATTCTATTTGTCTGTCCTTCCAGTGCCGCGTCAGCACCAGCAAGAATACAACGCAAGGCAGGAGCTATCTGTGAACCAGCTATACGCTGCAGCACCGTGTCCTCACATGTTTAATTATTAACAATACAGATTATTTAAATGAAGTTAAAGTTTTATCTGTATACTATAAGCAACATATTTTGCTGCATTTCATCTTAAAAATTATATTGTCATCATACGCGCTTTATAAAGTAGCGCAGGTTGTGCAATATTATAACTGTAGTGTAAGTTTACAGTGAGGTGATTGTACTTATAAGTACAAACAGTTCTACGAGGAGCACTTGATGGACTGATTGAGTGCGTTTATAGTTCTTGGGATGAAACTGTTTCTGAAACGCGAGGTCCGTACAGGAAAGGCTTTGACGCTTTTTGCCGTGGTTGAGGTAGTGTGTACTTGAAACTGTATACCGATAATTCTCTTTCCGATCATCTGCTGTGATTCACACTTAGATACAGTGATATAAATACTCCGAGTGGTGCAGTGAGAGTAATATGGAAAAAGATGATCCGCTGTGGCAACCCTTAACGGGAGCAGCAAAAAGAAGAACAAGATGCAGTGAGCATAACAACGCTAAAGCAGTTATGGTATTTGGAATACTATGGCTATTCCCTGGCCCATTATATTGCTACAGGTTAATTACAATCAGATGCATTACACTAATAAACAATATGCAGTTAATTTCAGTGTATTTATAAAGCCGCGTCAGGAATGTGGAGCTAAGTAAGAAAGGATGAGCACACAGGAACAGTAGTTTGACCATTCTGTGGACCATTATATTGTTACAGGTTAATTACAATCAGATGCATTAAATTTATGAACGATATGCGGTTAATTTCAGTGTATTTGATAAATCCACCGCCGTGGATGTGAATCTAAGAAAGGGTAACCACACAGGAACAGTAGCACTGCTTTGACGCTGGGTGCCGCCAGTCTGCGAAACCGAGCGGAGAAATTGCATACGCCAAGGTATGAGTTACCGTGGAAATGTGCATGGCTTTACGCCAAGTTTAGGTTTTATACATCGCGATTTGAGCGTGGAAAGGTTCGTACGCAACATTTCTGTGCATACGCACCATTTATACATGAGGCCCCAGGTCTCTGTGGTTTTCAAACCCCAAAACAAGCCATGGCAAAAATTGGTCCACCCCAAGGACCGGGTGCTGAGGCACAGACAGACTAATATAGTTTACGCAGTTAAGTGCCAAGAGGATTGCCGTGAATTATACATCGGGGAAACCAAACAACCACTGGCGAAGTGGATGGCACAACAGAGAAGAGCTACCTTGTCAAGCCAGGACTCCGCAGTCTATTTACACCTACAGGACAGTGGTAACTGAACTCTTGATGCTTCAGCTGTAAAAGGGCATGCCGCAACTCTTCAACGTTATATAAAGCAGTGCTTACAAATCAAGCATAGCATAGAGTCCTTCAGCAAAGGCGTCATCATCAATAAAGTCAAAACTGTGACTCAAGGTTTCCATATTCTGTACTGGCTATGCCGCGCGGCTTCACCCTCGGAGTAGTGAAACAGGACAGTGAGGAGGGCTCCGACCCGACCCGCCTGACCCCTCACTCCTGACGTTACTCTTCCCCCTCCCCTCAGCCTCTGTCTAAGATTAGCGCGAATATATCACTCCTGCAAGTGAACTATGAATCTTAGCGCGATGAGAGAAGTCACAAAATCAACTAGAATGTTCAAGCAAATTATAGAAGAAAAAAGATCTAAATCCATGAAGTAGTTCTCTCGTTCGCTAACTAAGTGGAGGTAAGGAACGTCCCAAGGCAGACGCGTGAGAGAGGAGGGCCCCGTCCCTCTCCCCTCGGCCCGCTGCATGCCTCTCAGATTCACGCAAATAAAATCGGTACCACCAGCAAACTATGGTACTTAGTGCAATGAGAGAAGTCGCAAAATCAACTGGAATGTTGAAGCAAATTATAGAAAAAAATCCCAATCTAAACTCGTTAAGTAGTTCTCTTGTGAACAGCGGACAGACAGACATTGGATTTTTTTATATATTGAAATTGATGCGTCGGTTTGTTTCTTTTTCCATGGTGAATTGGATTGCAGGGAATATTGTGTTGATGTGGTTGTAGAAATCGATCAGCTGGTCATTTTTTAATATGACGAACGTGTCGTCTACGTAGCGTATCTAAATTTTGGGTGTAAACTGAGATAGAGCCATGTTTTCGAATAGCTGCATTACCAGTTCTGACAGAAGTCCTGATAAACAAACTGATGCATCAATTTCCTGGACATCTCCATTGAAAAAAGTAATGACGCTACCCTGACCACAAGTGTTTACCATAAGGAATGCTATGCAGACAAGATATTACACTTCGCCAGCAATCATCCAGCATCTCATAAACGGAGCTGTATTAAAACTTTATTCAGAAGAGTCCACACCCATTGTAATAGGAAGGAGACAAAAATGAACGAAAGATGCAGTCTTTTCCATCTTTTCACCTTAACCAGCTACCCAAAGACATTCATTAAACAATGCCTATATATATATATATATATATATATATATATATATATATATTGGCTGAGAAGATATTCCTCACATTGAAAATGCTCTTTAAAATGTTCATTTGAAATCTCCCCTAATCATAAAAGGAAAATCATAAACATTTTCTTTTCTCATAATGTTTAATGACAAAGGAAACCAGCTGTTGTTTGCTGCTATGAATGCTTAACAGTTTTAAATATAAAACAACAAACCAGGGATCTCAGGTTCAAGAGAAAAACAAATGGTTCAGAGACAAAATGCATTTCTTTGGTGTGAGAGACATATTTAAAATCTGTTTAGCACACCCATAAACCAAAAAGCCAAGCAGTACAGTAGAAAAATAAGTCTGTTTATATAAATAACTAGCTGTCCCCCGCTGCTCCGCTCGCATAGTAGTGAAACACGACAAACTGTAAAAACAAATAAAAAACAAAAAAGTCATTTGTATTGAGAAGAATTAATATTGAAAGCTTTTGCATCCAAGGGCCTCTTGATACACAATATTTCTGGTTTTGCTATCAAGGACGAGAGTGTAGCTCTGATCTGTTTGCCAAAAATGTAAAAAGTTGGCAAGGTATCTCTGGCCAAGCAGAAGATAAGTCCGCTCCAACGTCAAACGTTGGCACTGTATCTGATGGTGTTCAGCTCAGACGGGAGAGCCTCCCCCGCGTGGGGAGAAGAGCATGTGGCCGTGATGTCTCTGCCAATGAGCAGCTACCCTCTAAAACACACGTAGCTCTAATCTCTCTCTCAAAAATGTCAAACGTTACTCCTTAACAATCTGTTGACGATGATGTCTGCTGAACAAACAGGAATAGCTAGCTATGTGCACTCCCAACATGTGGCGAGAGGTAGAGCAACTCAAACGGAGGCTGGCGCGTGAGAGAGGAGGGCCACACAGTGAAGTCCCCCCTCTCTCTTGGATTTGTGCAAATACATCGGTACCGCAAGAGAACTATGATACTTAGTGCGATGAGAGAAGTCGCAAAATCAACCAGAATGTTCAAGCAAATTATAGAAAACAACCAGATCTAAATTAAAGTCCACTCATGAAAAGTGGCCAGACATACAGACAGATATATAAATCTAAAGTGCGACAGCCTGCCTATTATATACAGTAATATATATACATACATATACATACACACTAGCGACTGGGAGCCCGATCGAGTCGGGCTACAAATTCTACGTTTGTGAAATCAATATTTTCTCTGCAAAGTATTATTTGTTTTTTTAAGTCCCTGAAATGATTTTGTTCTAATATATAGATTTGAGCAAATTTTGGTGTTTCGCCCGCTCCGGGGTGCAAGGGTCCAGATTGATGGTGTATTTACCCATGTATTCTGTAACAATAAGGACCATGGCCTGCAGGCAGAGATATTTGTGCGCCCATGGATGCACGGGCTAATGCACTTTTGTACTTTTTGATATTTTCCTAGAAGTGCTTGGAGTTTGGGTGTAAATATGTCAACAGGTTCTTAAACCTGTCAGGGTATCTGTAAGGGTTAATTCGAACTCGACCTTTATGGCAGCAATTGTATTCTCTACCTTGCTTGTTCTCACAGGTGAAATTGAATGAGTTGCAATATTTGCACAGGTTGTCAAATGCGCCAGAGTGGTGCTCCGGAACTTCGTCCTCAATAATATCTGTGTGATTGCAAATGGCAATGCCGTGCCGCTGAGCATTTTCAGGCTGCAAGGCACGGGCTGCTCGATGTCTTTCAACACGTGCTGCATTTGCGGCTGTTCAAGCTTCTTCGGTCGCTTGTGCACGGCTGGCACGATTTCTTTCAGTGTTTGTAGCATTCTGTAGCGCACATTCTTCATCTGTACTTTGTGTCCGATTTGCACGATTTCTTTCAGCGTTAGTAGCATTTGTAGCCGCAATCTACTCATCTGTTTGTTGTGCACGTTGTGTACGTCTGGTCACATTAGCAAGTCTACGTTACTCGTCAGTCATGTGACTTCGTTTCCTACGCATCCTTTCCGCGGCCGCGTTGCGATCGTCACTCATTTTAGATCTGAGATCGGCTAAAATTTAAACAATGACTGTTGTTAATAACAAGCCGTCATTACTCGTGCTTCTAACTTGTATTGAGTCGAGGTATTGAAGCAAACACCATGGGTATTGACGCGAACACCATACATACGGATAATATCAAATTATATATAAGGAGAGAGAGAGAGAGAGAGAATGATAAAAAAACTTACAATTAAAAATCATGTAAGTGATGTGCAAAACGAATGCAAAATACAGAAGTAAAACAGCATAGCATGTCTGGAGTAACACGATGCCAATATTAGTGAGAGTTTAAAAAATAAAAATAGGTAGTTAGTTTAAAATAGGTCAGTGTTTGCCTTGAAAAAACAATTTTATACAGACTTGAATTATACTCGAATAGTGATGTTTGTTCTGAAAGCCCTAATATTTTTGCAATTCCATCCAGGACGAGCTACAAAAAAATAAAGAGTGCTAGGCATAGTAATAATGCTGATCCTGATTTGATTTAATCCCGTGTTTGCAGGCTGTTAATAGTAGTAATCTGGAAGTGCTGAGAGCAGAGTGTGATTTCATTTTTTGTAGCTGTGTGTGTATTTATGTTGCTAGCACGTGAACATTTGTTATTTTTCGTTTGTGGCTATTGTACCGTCTGCACGTTTTATCGTTTAAGGCACGGTGGCACAGTGTTTAGCAGGTTGTCAAGTTTAGAGAATGCATAATAACTAATGGCATCCAATGCAAAGCTTTTACAGCGTCTTAGAGAAAAAAAGATTTGTAAGACATAGGCATTGTTTTCAAGCTTGACCTGACATTGCTGGTTATAACTGCCAAGCGGCGAGCGATCTTTCTCCAAGCAGAAGCCATTGAAGAAAAGGCTAAGATCTACAATGGGACAGGCAAGACTGAATCATTTGACTCTAAAGTCAGTTGTGAGTGATCTGGTTTGCTAACTGGATTTTAGTTATCTTTGTAGCAAAGAAATCTTGAAAGAGACAAATGCTTGCTTTTTAGAATCGTACATGTAAATTATACAGAATGGCCAAAGCAGTGTGATATTCTTGCTTTTGTAGGCATTTGCAATAGAGTTCTGTAGATGACTTTTCAAACCGTGGTTTGTGGTGGTTACTTGGTCCTTTTCATCACTGTAGCAATGGCTTACTACATATATAACCTTTAATACAGCATACTCACATAATTACATAGAGCTTTTTAGTTTTTTGCCATTCATTTTAATGCTAAGACTTTGTGTGTCTCTGAAACCTTGAATTTGATGTGCACTCATAGTATTTTGTGTAGGTAGGACCCAAAAATAACTAGTCCAGGGCCCCCCAGGCAACCTAATCCGGCCTTGCAACCTTCAGATCTTCTATTGACTGTGGGAGGAAGGCCCACGCAAACACGGGAAGAACACGCAAACTCCACTCAGGACCCTTTGTGTTTTTATTGCAAGGCAGCAATGCTACTACTGTGACACCTTTCTGAACAACATCTGAATTCAACTCCAGTAGATTGTGGATACTTTAAGCACATAGACATACACGAGTCATAGTCGTGCAGCGGGATCAGACCTGGACGCCTCTGGTTGAAAGTGAGACTCCGCAAACCAACACAAGGCTACACTTCACTAGCCTGCAGTCAGATTACTTACAAAATGCTCGTGCGCTAATCTTAAAGCTGCGACTGTCGGGGCGTCGAAGCCACCCGCGTTAAAATCTGTCAAGACTCAGAAATCAACACAAATGTTTTTGCAAATGGCCAGTTCAGAATGCAACAGACAGCGATATTTTATATATCTGAAAAGCGCTACGTAGTAATCTGAACAGCAAGTGTCGGCTACGTCTCTAGGCGTTTAAAGGTAAATTTGGGCAGTTAAATAACAGGTGTGAAACCGTCAACCCACAGATCCACTCCTTGGAGACTTGAGCAGAGCTCCCATAAAATAACAGAGACAAAGAGAAGTCTACGAGGGCCCCAGGCTGTAGCGAACTCGGTTGCTGCCAATATCTCTTTTGGCATTTCTATCATCCACATCGTATAAAAATACGTACCTTTATTTTCTGCAGATCAACTTCCGCAACCAGGCCTTGCGAGCGGACTAGTTTGCCACTTGAACGCTCGCGCCGCATGAATGCTCGTGCTTGCGATCATCCAGCCACTTCCGTCGCCGTCGGATGCCGGAGTATCGACTGAGCCGCGCGTGCGCCATAATGGGAAGGTCGAGATCCGCTCGTAACACGTTCACGTGAAATTGAGACATACTGTACTTGAGGTCTCCTGTTTCAAATTAGATGTGATTTTCTAAAGTCTTGACGGATTTTCAAATGTTCTTTCGTTAATCGTGGGACATCCCAACACACTGAAAGGCAGTATTCCACTTTAAAGGGGGTGGTAGTTGTAAACCGTTTGTTAGCTAATGAATGCAGCGAGGGCAACAGCTGTAATAAGTATTTAATACGTAAGTTTGCATTTTGTTCACTTTTATCCACAACATTTCTTCGGCGTAAAATGGTGGATGTCACTCCCTTACAAGAGACTAATCTTTTCATACTTGATGGCTCTAGGATGTGTAACACATAAATTGTTTGGCGACTTCTGCCTCCAAAAAAAATGATGTGGCAACACTCCATATTTAAAGACTTGGGCTCTGATGATTTCAGAGGATTTTGCTCTGCTCGAACTGAACTTGGCGAGAAGAAAATCAGACAAAAATATAAACAAACTAATGATTTTCATAATTCCAAACACTACACAAGGAAAATAAAACACACAAAATGTTTATATTTGTATCATTATGAGGGAAATGGTTTTAATTTCTGCAGATTTAGAGGCATCATTGTACAAAAAGACTTGTCAAATGTCCAAGGTGAGTCTGACTGCCTGTCATGGCTTCCCCACTTCAGGTCCCCATGCTGTTTTCTTACAGAATGGGTGGTGGAGTGACAGTGACACTACCTCGCAGTAAGGAGACCAGGGTTGGCGTCCCACACTCCTAAAACTAGAAGTGCCAGAGTGGCTCTTCAGAGTGATGCCATAGGGGGACCATTTTTGGTTCCCAAGAGACTCATCTGTATGAAGGTTCCAGAAAGAACCTTTATTTATTTAGATACATAACACGCTCCGTAAAGTAAATAGCCATGACTAAATAGTAAAACAGGTTTGTGAAATACCAATGGCTCATGATTTTGAAAGGACTCTCGCCGCATTATTTATTGTAATGACTACAGTGGCCTGTTGTACATGTTTGTTGAAAGGTTTGCAGTATTGTACTTTTTTTGTAATTAGTCTCTTAAAGTACTTTTTCGCACTTACTTTTTGGTTTCCCTTTCGACTTCTGAATCATGACATGCTGGTTCCTGCCCCTATTTGTGAACATTCACTGAACACATCCTGTCTCTTAGGCTCATTCCGTTTGTGCTTCTTGTATAAATTTGATGTTTACTGATGACATTGTGATCTGTAGTGAGAGTAGGGAGCAGGTTGAGGAGACCCTGGAGAGGAGAGGAATGAAGGTCAGTAGGAACAAGACAGAATACACGTGTGTAAATGAGAGGGAGGTCAGTGGAATGGTGAGGATGCAAGGAGTAGAGTTGGCAAAGGTGGATGAGTTTAAATACTTGGGATCAATAGTACAGAGTAATGGAGATTAAGGAAGAGAGGTGAAAAAGAGAGTGCAGGCAGGGTGGAATGGGTGGAGAAGAGTGTCAGGAGTAATTTGTGACAGACAGTTATCAGCAAGAGTGAAAGGGAAGGTGTACAGGAAGGTAGTGAGACCAGCTATGTTTTATGGGCTGGAGACGGTGGCACTGGCCATAAAGCAGGAGACAGAGCTGGAGGTGTCAGAGTTAAAGGTGTTAAGATTTGCATTTGGTGCGACTATGATGGACAGGATTAGAAATGAGGACATTAGAGGGTCAGCTCAAGTTGGACGGTTGGGAGACAAAGTCAGAGAGGTGAGATTGCGTTGGTTTGGACATGTGCAGAGGAGAGATGCCGAATACTGTATATTGGGAGAAGGATGCTAAGGACAGAGCTGCCAGGCAAGAGGAAAAGAGGAAGGCCTAGGAGAAGGTTTATGAATGTGGTGAGAGAGGACATGCAGGTGATGGGTGTAACAGAGCAAGATGCAGAGGACAGAAAGATATGGAAAAAGATGATCTGCTGTGGCAACCCCTAACAGGAGCAGCTGAAAGAAGAAAAAGGAATTTGAGGACTTCTGTGGACTTCACTACCAGCACCAAGTGTGCATTCCATACTCTTACTGCTCTTCTTTATCCACAGTTTTAATTCTGCATACTTCACTAGCCGGCCTCCTCAGATAACTTTTAAAAGATCAACTTCCTGCTTCCCTTACAATTCTACATCTGTAACCTTGTGAATGTTTAATTTTTCAGATGTTATATACGTTAACTGATGCCTGTAGTAGTTCTATTGATTGATCACTCTTCACTTGTTTTAACATCAATTCTTTTCCTCACCTCTACTGGCCATATGACAATACTCAATTACCCATTGTGTTTGCTTATTGTTAATAATAAACTCTTCTATCAGACCATTTTCTTCTACTCTTTAATATAGAAATAATGATAGAAAACACTCATGAGAAGCATATTGTTAAAAAACGCTTCTTTGACTCATCAGCAGCTTTAAAACTTTCAAACATTCTAACCAATCAGTCCGTTTATAGTGCCAACTATAATAGCGAGGAGAATGTAAATAGTAAGGTGGAAAGATTTAATACTAAAGTGAGGGCTGCTGTTGACTTAGTTGCACCTGAAAAGACAGTTAAAAAATCTTCTAGCATTGTTATACCATGGAAGACCCAAAGAGTGTCTGATTTAAAGAGAACATGCCGTAGAGCTGAGCGTAAATGGAGGAAAACTAAACTAACTATTGACTATGAAATATTAAAAGTTAAAATAACAGAATACAATAACACAGTCCGTCTTGAGAGGCGCTGCTATTTCTCTAAGATCATAAATAACAATGCTAGTAATCCCAGAGTCTTATTTTCGACAATTGATCATCTGTTAAACCCAGGTAACTCAAAGGAGTGCCTCCTAAGTACTTCCAGTAAAACCTGTGAGGCTATCGCTGTATTTTTCAATCAAAAAATTAATGATATTAGAAATAACATAGTATATCTCCCCAACACTAAGCATCCTCCTAAACCCCAGTACTCCATAATAAACAAATTAAAGTCTTTCACTAGGATAGATTTACCTGATTTACATAAAATAATTTCTCAAATGAAACCTTCCACCTGTGCCCTTGACCCAATACCAACTAATTTTTTCAAAGAAGTATCGGGCGTGCTTATTAATAATGTTCTTGACATAGTAAATTCGTCATTAGATACGGGGGTCTTCCCAGACTGTCTTAAGACTGCGGTAGTTAAACCCCTACTTAAGAAAAATAATCTCGATCCCTCTGCTCTTGAAAATTATAGACCCATCTCTAACCTGCCTTTCTTAAGTAAAATTCTAGCGAAGGCAGTCATTATGCAGTTAAATGAGCACCTCAATAAACGTGCTATTCTTGATAAATTTCAGTCAGGTTTTAGAACAAATCACAGCACAGAAACTGCACTCGTTAAAGTAGTAAATGACTTGCGGGTAAATGCAGACAGAGGCCATTTATCTGTTCTCATCCTCTTAGATCTGAGTGCCGCATTTGACACCATTGATCATAATATTCTTAAGAATTGCCTTAGTCAATGAATGGGCCTCTCTGGCAGTGTCTTAAATTAGTTTGAATCCTACCTGGCAGGGAGAAAATTCTTTGTTAGTTGTGGTAATTATAACTCAAAGACATGATATTCTATATGGTGTTCCACAAGGCTCTATCCTGGGTCCACTGCTCTTCTCAATCTACATGCTTCCATTAGGTCAGATTATCTCAGGGCACAACGTGAGCTACCACAGCTATGCTGATGACACACAGCTGTATTTATCAATAGCACCTGATGACCCCAAATCTCTTGATTCGCTAACACAATGTCTAACTTGTATCTCAGAATGGATGAATAGTAACTTTCTCAAATTAAATAAAGAAAAAACCGAAATCTTAGTGATTGGCAATAATGGATACAACGAGGCTATTAGAAATAAACTGGATGCATTGGGATTAAAAGTCAAATCAGAGGTAAAAAGCTTAGGGGTAACCATTGATTGTAATCTGAATTTTAAATCGCATATTAATCAGATCACTAGGACAGCATTTTTTCACCTAAGAAACATAGCAAAAGTTAGACCTCTTATATCATCGAAAGATGCAGAGAAATTAGTTCATGTGTTTGTTTTCAGTCGGCTAGATTACTGTAATGCACTCCTCTCAGGACTACCCAAAAAAGACATCAATCGCTTGCAACTAGTGCAGAATGCAGCTGCTAGAATCCTTACCAGGAAAAGAAAATCCGAACACATTTCTCCAGTTTTGATGTCACTACACTGGTTACCTGTGTCATTCAGAATTGACTTTAAAATTCTGCTTATGGTTTATAAAGCTTTAAATAATCTCGCCCCGGCTTATATATTGGAATGTCTGACACCTTATATTCCAAATCGCAACCTCAGATTCTCAACTGAGTGTCTCCTTAGAATTCCAAGAGCAAAACTTAAAAGAAGTGGTGAGGCGGCCTTCTGCTGTTATGCACCTAAAATCTGGAATAGCCTGCCAGTAGGAATTCACCAGGCTAATACAGTGGAGCACTTTAAAAAACTACTGAAGACACATTACTTTAACATGGCCTTTTCATAACTTCACTGTAATTTAATCCTGATACTCTGTATATCCAATTCATTATAATAACTATCCATCCATCCATTTGCCAACCCGCTGAATCCGAACACAGGGTCACGGGGGTCTGCTGGAGCCAATCCCAGCCAACACAGGGCACAAGGCAGGGAACCAATCCTGGGCAGGGCGCCAACCCACCGCAGGACACACACAAACACACCCACACACCAAGCACACACTAGGGCCAATTTAGAATCGGCAATCCACCTAACCTGCATGTCTTTGGACTGTGGGAGGAATTATAATAACTATTCATTCAAAATCTGTACTAACCCCTACTCTCTCTTCTGTTTCCTTTTCCGGTGTCCTGTTGGTGGTGGCGTGCGCCACCACCATCTACCCAAAGCACCATGATGTTCCAACAATGATGGATGGATTAAAAGCCAGAAGTCTGTATGACCATCAGCATCAAGTGACTCCGTGAAAAACCCGCACTACAAAGAGGACTATTTCATTTATGTTAGGTAGAATGCCCAAAGGGGGACTGGGCGGTCTCGTGGCCTGGAACCCCTACAGATTTTATTTTTTTCTCCAGCCTTCTGGAGTTTTTTTTTTGTTTTTTCTGTCCACCCTGGCCATCGGACCTTACTCCTTTCTATGTTAATTAATGTTGTCTTATTTTGATTTCTTATTTTGTCTTTTATTTTTCTTCTCTTCATTATGTAAAGCACTTTGAGCTACTTTTTGTATGAAAATGTGCTATATAAATAAATGTTGTTGTTGTTCAGAGCCTACTAACATCATCATCAAGGTGATTATCCAGAAGATGCATTGACATTTTACAGTTAAGCCTTCTTTACTTTGTACCTTTTAACGTCACAGTGCCTTTTTGTCACATCCCAAAATGCAGGTGTGCAAAGAGTTACATCCTGCCTTAACCCATCTTCAGTGACAAAAATGATTTCCAGTGGCACACAAATTCAGTTTCTCCTTAAATTTTCTCAGTACATCATGATGTACAATGGGTCATCTTTTTCTTGGTCCTGTAAATTGATTTTCTGCCTCACTATTGTACTGCTCCAGTTTCACTTTTATTATAAATTGGTTCTGAATCTCTAGCTGCATAACCTACATGTCTGTTGTACAGTTTGTGCTTTCAGGTACAGCAGCATTTTACTTAGGGTGTCTCTTACAAAATAAATGGCCGAGCCTTTAGTTCTTACACAGCAGGTGTTGTTGGTCCCTTATAGAAATTTTGAGCAAGAAGTCAAGCGGCTCTTTGTGGTGCTTTTAATGGATCAGCACAAATCAGGCTTCATCATAAGACAAACCTATCCATTGTGAGACCTGTAGGGGAAAAAAATCTGATCCCGGTTTACTTCAGCACTAAAAAAGCTTCTTCAGACTCCACCACTATACAGTGCCTTCCACAATCTTTGGGACAAAGAGACATTTGTCCTTGATTTACTCCATGGCTTCACAGTTTAAAATTACAAATCAAACAATTCAGATGCGATTAAAGTGCACATTGCAGACTTCCATTTAAGGGGATTGGCATAAATTTCAGTCACACGGTGTAGAAATGACAACACTTTTTTCTACATGGTCCCCCCTTTTTTGGGCACCATAATGTTTGGACACAGCAATGGCAGGTCTATTAAAGCCATCATATTAGTGCTTTGTCACATATCCCTTGAATACAATGACTGCTTGAAGTTTGCGATTCACAGACATCACCAGGTGCGGAGGATCTTTTGTGGTGATGCTCTGCCAAGCCTCTAATGCAGCCATCTTCAGCTCCTTCTTGTTTCTGGTGGGCTTGTCCCCTTAAGTTTTCTCTTCAGCATATGAAAGACCTGCTCAGTTGGAATTAAATCAGGTGACTGGCTTGGCCATTTCCATTTTTTTAGCTTTCAAAAACTCCCGTGTTGCCTAAGCAGTGTGTATGGATCATTATGTAGTTGTAGGATGAAGTGCTGGTCTGTGAGTTTGGGGGCATATATTGGAACTTGAACAGATGTTTCTCTACACCTCAGAATCCACTGTGTGACTTCAGTCAGCAGTTCCATTATCAATGAAGATACTGTAAGTGTGCCAGGACCTGTGGCAGCCATTCATGCCCAAGCCATAACACCCACATCACTATGTTCAACAGATGAGGTGGTCTGCTTTGGATCTCGGGCAGTTCCTTTTCAACTCCATACTTTGCTCTTGTCATCACGCTGATGAAGTTCATCTTTGTCGCACTTGTTCACAAGACCTTTTCCCAGAATTCTGCAGGCTCTTTCAAGTCCTTTGTCACAAACTGTAATCTGGCTATTCTGTTTTTGTGGCTAGCTAGTGGTTTGCATCTTGCAGTGTGACCTCTGTTTTTCTGGTCATAAAGTCTTCTGATGATAGTCATCTTTGACATACACACATCTGCCCCTGAAGACTGTTTCTGATCTATCAGACAGGCGTTTGGGCCTTTTTCTTTACTGTAGTGAGGATTTTTCAGTCCTCAGCAGTGGAGGTGTTCCTTGGTCTACCAATCTCCTTGTGATTACTGAGCCCACCAGTGCATTCTTTCTTCTTAATGATATTCCAGATAGTCAATTTAGGCCACCCATAGTTTTCGCAGATGTCTCTAGTGGTTTTATTCTAATTTTTCAGCCTCAGAGTGGCTTCTTTGACTTTCATTACCACAGTTCTTGTCCTTATGTTGAACAATGGCAGCTACAAACTCCAAAGAATAGAAGCAAGCCGAGGTATCTTATGAAGCAATGGAACACACCCGAGGAATCAGAAACACTGGTGACGCCAATTGTCCCAAACATTATGGTGCCCTGAAATGGTTGGACCATGTAGAAAAACTGTTGTCCTTTCTACATGGTGTGACTGAAATGTATACAAATCCCCTTAAATGAAAGTCTGCATGCAATGTGCACTTTAATCATGTCAGAACTGTTTGATTTGTAATTTTAAACTTTGAAGTACAGGGGTAAAACAGGGAAAATGAGCCTTTGCCGCAGACATTATGGAAGGTACTGTATCTGGGTGCACTGGTGTTAGTTGCATAAACCAGAAGATGGGTACAGAGAAAGGACCTGGGATTTCCCACTTAGCGGCAGTTCTGAGTTTATTGTCTATTCCTTCGGCTGCTACCTCAGGCCACACCATTTCTTTCATTTATGTGTTTCTATATCCATCTGCAGATTGTTATCCATGTTGTGTTTTTAGTCTGTTCTTGGCCATCATTATAGATGTTTCTCCAAAATGTTTAGCTGCTTTTATGTGTGGTGGCAAACCTCTTCTCTCCACTGGGAATTGTGGTTTATTTTTGAAGACTTGTACTAGGAGAACTATGTGTCAGTTATTGCTGGAGCTAAATAATGGCTTCTTTGTGCGGCTTATCAGAAAAGTGTCATATTCAGAAGAGTAACATGGCTCCTCTTCAGTCCGAGATCCTATGTGGGTGTGAAGATGGCCATGTGTGGTTAACCATTCCACTGAGAACAGCAATTTGGTTTCTGCCAGGGGTAATATCTCCAAATGGGTTTAGTGTGCTCACTGTCAAAACAGAAGGGAACCTCATTCATTAGTCTTAACATTTCTGTTACAGTTGTTCCCTAAAATTTGCAGGAAGTACTTGCTATATATAGTACCTGGATTTTTACCCTGTTTTGGCAGTCATACTGGATGAAGGTAACTGGTAAGGCTTCAAGATGGCAATGGAAGTTTTTTTTTGATGAGTCCTGTTGATCCCAGTGTGAATTCTTGTGTGGATCTGAAGACCGCTACTGGTGGTGAATCGTTTGTTACAGTCAGAACAGCAATATGGTTTCTCTCCTGTGTGAATTCTTGTATGGATCTGAAGATTACCTAACTGAGCAAATTGTTTACCACAGTCAGAACAACTATATGGCTTTTCACCAGTGTGAATTCTCTTGTGGATATGAAGATAGCTTATTCGTGAGAATTGTTTGCCACAAGAGGAACAGCAATATGGCTTCTCTCCAGTGTGGACTCTTGTGTGAATCTGAAGCTTGACTCTGGTGATGAACCGTTTATTACATTCAGTACAGCAATGTGGTTTTTCTCCAGTGTGAATTTTTCTGTGCATTCGAAGATCACCGGTCTTGTAGAATTGTTTTCCACAGTCAGCACAGGAATACAGTTTCTGTCCAGTGTGAATTAGTGTGTGGGAATGAAGATGGCCAATTTGCGAGAATTTTTTGCCACAGTCAGAACAGCAATATGGCTTTTCTCCAGTGTGAATTCTTTTATGGATCTGAAGTTTGCTACTGGAGTTGAACAGTTTACCACATTCAAAACAGGAATATGGTTTCTCTCCAGTGTGAATTCTTTTGTGGACCTGAAGATGGCTACTCCTGGAAAATTGTTTGTCACATTCACAACAGAAATATGGCTTCTCTCCAGTGTGAGTTCTTTTGTGCATACGAAGACTGCTATTGTGTGAGAATTGTTTGCCACAGTCAGGACAGAAATATGGCTTTTCTCCAGTGTGAATTCTTTTGTGTATCTGAAAAGTGTTTTTTTGTGCAAATCCTTTGCCACATTCAGAACACCAAAATGGCTTCTCTCCAGTGTGAACTCTTGAGTGTTTGTGAAGGTCACCACTGGAAACAAATCCTTTTCCACATTCAGAACAGCAATATGGCTTTTCTCCAGTGTGAGTTCTTTTGTGGATCTGCAGACTGCTTCTAGTCGCACACTGTTTCCCACATTCTGGACAGTATGGCCTCCGTTTTGCACGAGTCTTCTTTTGTTTGGTTTTAGGGTTTTGTTTAGAAGTTTTCTTCTGTTCTTTGCAACCATACAAAGCTGACGAACTTGTGTTGGGCATCTGCTGTCGTGTTTTGATTGCATCTATCCTTTTTAATTTCACAACAGGCAGAGAACTAAATGGCAACAAAGTTGGTAACAAAATCCCTGCTCCAGATGTCACTTTGTTCACACCTCCTTTTTGCTGTGCTCTGCCGTGAACAAAAGTGTGAGGTTGGGAAGGGAAGATGATGCCAGTTTCTTGTAAATCTGCAGAAATATACAAGCACATAATTTCATGTAAATATTAGAACTTTAGTAAGACAATCTTTTAATGTACAATAGCGTATTTCAATAAACACAACTCAACAAGAAACTAACCCTGGTAATATGTTTTATCGTTGAAAGATTCTTTTTATTTTCTCTGGCTGGTTCGAACATTATTGTAAGGTTTATAGAAATGACCTTGGAAACATTATGCCAAAAAAAAAAAAAAAAAGTTTCAGTTGAGAGCCACCTTTCTCTTTCCCTTCACTTTATTACAGTAACAGGACCCTGTCTGTGTACAGTTTGCATTTGGGCAATTCCATGTGAAATTATCACACTTTTGGACCTCATCATCACCGGTTTTAACAAAACTTGGCATGCTGATTTGGTCGCAGGAGTAACCAATGGAACTGAAATTGAAAGTTTTTCGAATCAATATTAAGGGAGATTGAAGGTAACAAATTTTGAACTTATGGAGGGGGATTATGACTTTGACTAGCTATATCTCACTAAATATCAGTTGAACAGAAATGGTTCTGATATTGTTTCAAAGCTCTTTTCCAGCTATATATTTTGCGTCAATACTATCTATCCATCCATCCATTATCCAACCCGCCATATCCTAACTACAGGGTCACGGGGGTCTGCTGGAGCCAATCCAATACTATGTTATCCCAAAGAGAAAAATGAACATGTTTTGAGTGATTACAATATTAACAATTGAACAGCAAAAAGCTATATTTTACATTTAGTGAATTTTGTACTAAAGCTAGCCGATAATGTCATGAACATCTCCAGAAACTGTGGTCTTTGGTTTCTGAGTCCTTACTGAGACATCATGCCTTATCTGAAGTGTCCATCAAAGCCACAATTCCTTACAATGCTGTTGAATAGCAGCTGGTGATCAGTGAATGGTACAGGATTATTAGGGTTCATGAAAATTACGCCAGAACTAGCAGTGAAAATATCATTTTAATTGAAATAAAAATAAAAATGTCAGTTAAAAATGACTTACATAGACAATAATGCCAAAGTAACTAAAGCAAAATGTAATTAGTGGTAAAATCAGAAAAGTTTTATTTTTTTCTTCAGTTCACACTTTTGACTTCTTGAGAAACACTGGCCTACCAAAAAGGGCCTTGAATTAAGTAAATCATATTTGACATCATGCACTCTTTCATTGTATGTTTTCAGACAATATAGATCAAGCCTTTTTTTCATAAACCTGAAAAACTAACACACTAGAGTGAGGAAATAACTTCAGCTTTGGTGGAATTATGAATAAGTGATGTACAAGCTTTACTGTTTGAATAGTAAGATGTGTTGTTACAGAATGTAAGAACGTAAACAATGGCCACACTCTCATTTTATACTTCATCAGAGCCTTTGATGCAGCAATTGTGTCTTTGCTTGAAATTGTGTAGGTCTGTCCTGCAGCCGTCACAAGCTTATCTACTAAAAGCACATTCTGGTGATCCATGACAAGTATATCAGGATGGTATGGGTATGAGTAGGATGGAGACGATCCATGAGGATGTAGAAAGTTCAGTCTCAACTCTCCAGTTTCTTCAACACCTCCTAGCCATGTACTTTCATCTCCAGATGCTGAGGGACCAGCCACAGGTTCAGGATTGGGAGGGTCTAGTAGGTCACTACTGGAAGAGTCAGACTGACAGACCGGTTTGTTCTCGGGTGTGAGTTTTGATCGTCTCACGCAGCCATTTCTGCAGATGCACTGATCTGACCTGATCCCATATTGCTGTCTCGGGCACATCTTTTAAAGCACGGGTTATCTTCTTGACATTTGATGGGTCACAACAACATTTCTCATTGAGTCTAAATTTCTCTACTGAAAACATTGTAAAATTGTATACTGCTGCAGCCAAGGCAATGGTGTTATCTCCACCAGGTAACTGACAGCATCTGCTAAAGATTGATTATACCTGCTAAAGCACACTTCACTCCCCTCTGAGCGATGCACGGCAGAGCATTGGCATTTATTAGCCACATTGGAATGGGCCTTTTTCACAGTTTTAAAGTTTGGGCCCCCTTGCTTAAAATATCTATTAACTAATGAATAGTTAAGTGTGCAGAAGACGAACTGTTCACCAAAAGGCAGAAAGTTAAAGATGACACATTTCTTTTCAGCATTTTATGCAAGATTAGTGAATTGTTTTTGTTTTGTACAATTGTGCAGTGAAAAAAGGAAATGAGCACCATGCACAAGTTTGGCAAACCCAAGATATCAGAGGTCTCAGATTATTTTCCCAAGGTGGTTTCAGACCTCCATTAGCTCGTTAGGACTACGGCCTGTTCACAGTCGTCATTAGCAAACCCTGGGTGATGCAAATTGCAAAGCTGTATAAATTCTCTGAGTCCTCAAACCTTGTCAAAACAATCAGCAGCCATGGGCTCCTCTAAGCAGCTGCCTAGCACTCTGCAAAATAAAAGAATTGGCGCTCAAAAAGCAGGAGAAGGTGACAAGAAGATAGAGCGTTTTCAGGTTGCTGTTCCTTCAGTTCTTAATATTATTAAAAAAAAAAAGTTGAGGTCTGGAAGACCAAAAAAACTTTTGGATTTCTAGAAAGGCAAATAAAAACCCCATTTGACTGCAGAAGAACTTCAGGAAGGTTTAGCAGACACTGGAGTGGTGGTCCACTGTCCTACTGTGCAGCAACACCTGAACAAATAGGAACTTTATGGTGGAGTCAGCAGAAGAAAACCTTTCCTGGGTCCTAGCTGCAAAATTTGGCACCTAAAGTTTGCAAATAAACATCTAAACAAGCTTGATGTATTTTGAAAACAGATCCTGTGGACTGATAATGTCAAAACAGAACTTTTTGGCCACCATGTGCAAAGGTATGTTTGGAGAAAAAAGGGCTAGAATTCCTGGGAAAGAACATGTCTCCAACTACTAAGCATGGTGGTGGATCGATCAGGCTTTGGGCTTGTGTTGCAGCCAGTGGCACAGGGAACATGTCATTGGTAGAAAGAAAAATGGACTCAAATAAATACCAGGAAATTCTGGAAGCAAACATCACACCATCTGTAAAAAAGTTGAAGTTAAAAAGAGGATGAGTCCTACAACAAGATAATGATCTGAAATACCCCTCAAAATCTACAATGGAATACCTCAAAAGGCACAAGCTGACAGTTTTGCCATGACCCTCACAGTCCACTGACCTAAACATCATTGAAAATCTGTGGATTGATCTCAAAAGAGAAGTGCATGCAAGACGCCCCAAGGATCTTACAGAATTAGAAGACTTTTGCAAGGGTGAATAGGCGAAAATACCCCAAGTAAGAAATGAAAGACACTTAGCTGACTGCAAAAAATGTTTACAAGCTGTGATACTTGCCAAAGGGGGTCTTACTAAGTACTGACTGTGCTGGGGGCCCAAACTTTTTGCTTCAGGCCCTTTTCATCTTTTTGGTATTTTGTACCTATGAATGTTGGAAATAAAAATGTAAACTTGCTTAAAATATTAAATTAATGTGTCATCTTTAACTTTGTCTTTTGGTGATCAGTTCATCTTCTTCTCACTTAACTATTCACAGTAGCAGATATTTAAAGCAAGGGGGCCCAAACTTATGCATGCCACTGTAAATTTAAATGAAAAAAAAATGGTAATCCTAAATTTTAACGTATGCTTATTTCAGCATTGCGCTATTCCAGATACACTATGATGCAATACTTCAGTATTTTACTTGTGGTTTGCACATCACTTCCATGATACAGGTTTTTAGTATTTTTATTTGTTAGTTTGTATCATCATTTATAAAACAGACAGCATTTTTTTTACTGCAGTTCTCTGCTTTTTCGGTTAACAGGTTTACTAACATCAGACTTTAAACATTTCTCCAACACCCTAAAAAGATTGTTTTGTTCCTAATCCTGTTCCATTTGACTCCTGAACCTGAGAGCCCTGATTTTCTGTTCTTTTATATGAAAACTGTTAAGCATTCATTATAGCAAAGAAAAATGGGTTTCCTTTCTCATTAAACAAAACAGGAAATTTTCGCAAGATTTATTATTTTTCCTTTTATTATAACAACTTTAAAATCATTTTAATGAGCATTTTCAGTGTCAGGAAAGCACTACTTAGTTATACTTAGTTATCTAAATCAAAATGCGCTTTTTGCATGCTGTTGACTTCACACATGATTCCTAAAACAAAGGCATAATGAAAAAATAAGTATTAAGGTTACATGTGTTATATTTTTGCCGAACCTATAAAAGTAAATAAAAAAGTCCCTTTTAGTTTTGACTGCTGAAGTTCCAACACAGTGCCCATCCAGAATCTTGCTCGAGAAACTTATCAAATCGGGCTGCTCCGCACACCAAATCTTCCTCCCACAAGCTGCTTTTTAGTTTTTTGTTTTAAACTGTAACCTATGCTTCTTGCGACTTGTTTTAAGATTTTGCTGTGTAATATTTTTTTCTACTTTGTAGCAAATTTTTATGGTGCTGTTAATTAAAGTGTTCTCCAAATAAAACAAGGGGGAAATACTTAAAAAATAATTACAATACAGCATTTAGTATATTCAGTAACTCAGTTTGTGAAACATAAAGAGACTCGCTATGCCTCAACGTATAAAAAAAAAATACAGATGGGCACTGACATGTCTTTAGCATCCATGGACTATAAAGACACACTGCAAAGTGACGCTGCAGGAGGGTTCAGGGTGCAGAGGACTAAAGTAATGACTGCATTTAGACTGTTTAATTAATCATGCGATTTTTTGAATGGGGTTCACATATACATTACAGCTCCACTTTTGTCTTTCATCGTGTCACTTTCCATGCTCAGGAAATTTCATTTGTGTGAGGAGTGGTGTTTCCCAAGTGATGTCTGAATTAGTGAACGAGTCATAAGTGCTGCTGCATGCTTTGCAGATGCACCACAAACAACAAAACAAAAATATTAATAACAATGGTGCATACAAAGGCAAGGTAAATAAAAAGGAGATGTAGTAGAGCATAGAATGTTTATCCTATGTCAGTTTTTTTTTAATATTAGTGTTCAAACCCTAATTTTTGCTTAATATGACAGCTGTACTTTACACAGAACAGACAACAGAGGCAGAAGAAAGCTCTTTTGCCTCTGGCTACTGGTGATGCATTACAGTGCTTAATCTCTAATTTCTTTGCAAAGAAAAAGTCACAAATAAAAATGGTCTTGCACTTTCTCTTTCCATTTACAACATCTCCTTAAGTACTCCAGTTTACTTCCAGCCTCTTGTTCTCTCTCAATTCCTACACTTCCTCCCACCATTTGAGTACTTGTCTTTCCAGTAAGCCAATTTTTTTTTAAGTTACTTAGCTGTCATGTTGAACTGATGATTCTCTTATGGGAACATAAAAGATTTGTGAGCAGTTTCTCTAGACTTGTATAAACAGGAACAATGGCAACCTTCAGATACAAAATGCTTCTTTTGCATTTGGGAGCAGTACATCTTTTACAGTGTTATAGGGAAGAAACATCTACCACTACCAGGTATGGATGAAAAATAAAAGAAAGTTAGACATTGGGATAACAACGAGGCCCTTTAAAAACAGTCACCTGCCATGGAAACAAATAGTGACTCTCAAAGAACTCTTCAAGATTGGCACCAGGTGTAAGAGACGGCAGCTCAACCTGGCTGGGACACCACTGTGATGGAAGGCAGCTTTTGTAGGACACTGCCTCCCCCAAGATGGCAGTGGTGCCCTGGATTCTCGCAGGGCACTATGGGACATGTAGTGTAATACTTCAGCCCTGCTGGGTACTGTGGGTGCCGCTGCAAGAGGAACAAAGGAATTGTGTTTTATCCATAGCCCGGAACTACTCCAATATCACGAGGATGGAAGCTCCGAAGTACTTCTGGACTGAAGAAAACTCAAGTCCTCCATCCGACCTGGAAGTGCTTGCATGTCATGTGGGAGGAAGAACAGAAGCACTTCCGGGTTAAGGACTATTTCAAGGACTGCTGAAGACCCAGCAGGCGTGCCGGAGTTGGGAGGCGTGGAGAAGAGAATTGCAATTATCATTGAGAATTGCTTGTTAATTTGTCCGTTTATTGTGGCTGGGGTGTTTGAAGGCGCTATTAATAAGAAGAAAAGAATTAAAATACTTCTTCATTCTTTTACCTGGTGTCCTGTGCGTCTGTCTGTTGGGGTTAAAGGGGCAACAGTGACCCCTAACGTCCACACAGGATACTGCCTCATTCCTTACAATGAAAGGATGAAAGAGAAAAATCTACTGTAGGTGATACAGCGCTCGATTGTGAGTGCTCAAAATCATCCGAAGAACTGGAACTTGGGACATCCAGATGATGCTGTAACAGTATGGAGAGACAGAGTCCAGTTTCTTCATGAATAGGATAGCTACCAGTTGGACATTTTGGGCATAAGTGTGATTAGGTGAACATAAACCATCATGCTATACGGAAATGACAATAATATGTACTTCAGACATGGAGATTAACACACAAAGTTTTGGTGATAAGTCAGGAAGTGGTCTGTGTATGTTAGTTGGGTGTAAGCCAGTGAACAAATGAATTAACACAACAAGGGTCCATTCAATCCACACTAAAACTACCACCATTCAAATGTATGCAGCAACTGAAGGAAATTGAAAAACATGAGCGCTGTGATCAAATACAGAGCAGCACACTATTCTTAGCCATGACGTGACAGTTCACCAGCATCAAGAATGCACAATACGTAATAAGTGACAGACTGGAATATGTGAAGAAAATGAATGATGATGGTGAATGTTGCTGTTCAGCAACAAAATCAAGGTGTGCACTGTGAAACCCTAATTCATACATTAAAAGATGATAGATAACATGGTGATCAGCAGACAAGACAAGAATTGCAACTGCTCCAACCATCTGTGATTTAGAAGATGAAAGAGCACTCTATCTCCAGTCAGTATCAACTCAAACTCAAAAATTGGCTTCAACAAATACAGCACACAACAGAGTGCAATGAACAATGGATGCCATTTTAAAAGTAGCGATCAAAAGCATGGAGCAAATGTCTAGTTGGAGAAGAGAAATTAAGAAAGAATGGTGGATGCAAGAAAGAACCTCACAACTGATTTGACAAATGAAAGACATTAAAAAACCAATGAGATGATGACGACACCCTGAAAGGGAGCTTTTGAGCTCACAAAAAAAGATTGCCCAGAAAAGTAAGGACTAGAAACACAAGAAGTGGCAAACAGTAACAATGCAAAGACACTTTATCAAGTTGATGCAAAAACTGATAGGAGCAAGAAGCAACAGTAACACACCTATCTCTTTCTCTCTTATATATATATATATATGAATGGAAGAGAATCGTAGGCATCTCGGAGTTACATCGTGCCTGATGCATATATATATATATATATATATAGGGCGAAACACGTGTCGCATACTCTTTGCATTTATTTGACAGTAAACTATTTCAACCATTCTATGATCTGCTCCTCACAAACTGAGGGCACCGTGGCGGATGTTAGCAGATTGCTGGCCAACCACAAGCGTTACCTGGTAGGTAACCACCCATACAATCAGATTGTGACACAGACTACGAATGCCGTGAATGTAATTACCCCAATCTATATGCTGTCAAATAAACGAACCACATGCCGTGGCGCAATGTTAGGGGCATCGCCTCTGGCGCTGACGTCCGAGGTTCGATTCCCGAGAGGGAGTGCAGTGGAGTGTGTACGCCTGATGAGCCCAGAATGAGGGCGAAACACGTGTCGCGTACTCTTTGCATTTATTTGACAGTAAACTATTTCAACCATATATATATATATATATATATATATATTATATATATATATATATATATATATAATCCAACTCCTGTCTGTCTGCTTTTCATGAGAGAACTGCCAAATGGATTTAGATTGGGTTTTTTATTATAATTTGCTTGAACATTCCAGTTGATTTTGCGACTTCTCTCACAGAATCATAGTTCGCTTGTAGGAATTATATATTTGTACATATCCGAGACAGATTCTGCGGGCCAAGGGGAGGGGAAGCGTGACTCCCTCCATTCGATTCGCTCTACGTCTGGCCATGTTTTGGAGCGGTCCTTGCCGCCGCTTAGTTAGCAATACCTGTTTATTAATTTTTAAAGTTTCTCCTGCTTCACTACTATGCGGGCAGAGCAACATGGGATGGCTAGTCAAACATAAAAATGGAAAGATTCTACTCACTAAAGACCAGAAAGACAACATGCTGGATAGAGCTGAAGTAGCCATATCCAGCTGGGACCTCTGACTTCAGCATTTTCACTCCTCCTGACAATAAGACTGCTGGAAACAGACCAAATTTAAGATGAGCTACTGAATCACACCACCAGTAATATCACATTTGACTACACTTACTTGCACTTAATTGAGGAACCAACATGGGATCAGATCATCATCTCATGAGAGCATGCTAAGACTACAACTGAAGAAGAAACAAGAATGGCTACTATAAAGGTACAGGATCTAACATGACAGCTGAATGGGTGCTGTGTTAAAGAAAAATGCTCAAGATACCCAACAAGGGCAATTTCACCATACAACCCTACTGTGTAGTGAACACATTTGAATACTGTATATAAACATCACTGAGCAAAATGTTGAAGTTAAACAGATGGTATTCATTGTGGATAACAAAAAGCTTTTGAGAGCTTGTGCAGAAGGTCACAATGTCAATCTAGAGCACTGTAAAAGCACTGCATTGAAAGACTTTGACAACAAATCACAAATTATCTTTATGCAAATGTAGGACTTTATCAAGAAAAATAACCCAGAAAATGTATAACCTGCTATGAAGAACAATTAGCCTGAACCTATTGAGGGGGGGGGGGGGGGGGGGGACATTGCTCACAAACGACCAACCAAGGAGCAGAGCCTCCTCTCTATCAAAATGGTGTGCACAATTGTCATGTACATAAACATGAAAAGGTGTTCATGCTAATTTAAGCCAACATAATACAAGTATGTCATGGGAAAACAACAGTATAAGATGGGGTTCACTTTGAGTTTAATGAAATGAAAGTAGCTGGATAATGGCAATAATCCTTGAGACTATGGTTCAGCTGGTTTAAAGGAATTCAATACGTTGATGTTAATAATTTAAAGTGTCATTCAAATGATTTATGTCAGGATTGTTAGAAAATATGATTACCGTATACACTCACGTTTAAATTCTACCGTGGATAAGTCGGGGCTTGATTTTACTGTATAATTTCTGGTATTTTAAAATGTCGGTTGTATAAGTCGAATGAGGAAGACTCACGCTATTGGTCCAAGAGATTATGATATGCTAACACCCACCTGAGAGAGTAACCATGGAGCAGATGGCCTTTATTTTCTATGTATTGTGCCTACGTGATCACACGGTAATACCCGAACTATTCCGAAGTGATGTTTGCACTGTTGTGTGTATCTCACACCCTCATACACATTTATCGTAAGAGCATCCCATATCTACGATGGAGCATTTGATCTGAAGAAAATATGAAAAGTGGCGAAAGAAATTGGAAACTGCGCTGCTGCAACAAAATTCGATGTGTCTGAGAAACTGATGCAAGATTGGAGGTAGCAAGAAGATGTTTAAAAAAAAAAAAGTGTCGCATTTTTGATTGGGCGTATAAGTCGGGGTCTGATTTTATGATCAATTTTTCGGGTTTTCAAGACCTGACTTGTACACGAGTATATACGGTAGTTTCGATTCAATTAATTGAAGGTGGTTATATGAAGAAAATGGCCCTGTGAGTTCATTTTTGAGGGTACACTGACTTTACACTATATTCCAAATAAAAGTAAACCTCATGTGAGGGAGCAAAGGAGAGCCACTGCATTTACTGTTTGAAGGGATGACAGCATTAGAGTGCGGCTGATGAACAGACTCGCGTCTTGTAACCAATGGTCCTTTTGAGGGCCACCTAGAAACACAAATGCAGCGAACAGCAGACTGCAAATACAGGAAAAGAAAGAATGCATAAAAAATACAATAAAAGCCTCACAAGGGTTTTACTGCGTAGGGTATGCCATTGAAACAACATTTTAATATTATTATTACATTTATTAAACAGTACATGCTATATTATAAAACAAAAAAGAATGAAAACATCCAAAATAGAAGAAATGATTAAACCATGGGAAAACATTTTAAAAATGCAACAAACCTATTGAAACCTACGAACCACCCATGACCTAAGATTTCATTTAAAACTCCACTCGGTTAAAATATCCAATGTGCCTAGTAGCAGACCCAAGTCAAAATATAGGTAAGACTGTGCTACATATAAAAAAAGAAACTTGCAAACATAATAGAAAAATTAATTACTGTGGTGTACTACAAAGCTGGCTTGCCACATTCATGTCCAAATCTTGTCTATATATGAATATGTGCTACAGTCTGGATCAGGGGTCCTCAATCACGGTCCTGGTTGGCCACAGTGGCTGCAGGTTTTTATTCCAACTAGTTTCCTAATTAGAAAGCAGTCCATGCTGATAATGAAACTTGGTATTGAACTATTTAGCTTCTTAATGCTTGCATTCATTCAAGAGCAATTGTAATTGCACTGTAGTTTCCTTCTGTGAGAACACTATCCATGTGTTTTGTGGAACAGAACAGATTTAAACTTAATGGTTCTTCCAATTCACCTCTCATTCATTTCTAAACATTTTTTATCACAGATACTTCATGGTAAGCACATTAGCTGGAGAGCTGCTGCATGGTTTATTGGTTATCTGCATCTCATTATTAACTAGTGTCTGATTAACAAAACAGGCAACAATTCAAACGTAAATGAAGCTGCTAAAATCTAAAATAGGCAATTAAGGGTTCTGAATGGTAACAGGCAAGAGAACTAAAATTAATCTCAAAAAATCTATTGCTTTAGTAGTAAATAAAAGGGTTCTAATGAAGAAATTGGTTAAAGGGAAAACCTGCAGCCATAGCAGACCTCCAGGACTGTAATTGAGGACCTCTGATCTACAAAGTAACTAAAATTTGTCTTTGATGAATAAAGTCAAAACACCAAGATTCATTATCAGCAAGAACTGAATTCTAATTAGGACACTGGCTGGAATGAAAACCTGTACCCACTGCGGCCCTTCAGGACCATGATTGAGGACCCCTGGTCTGGATATTCAAAATGTAATCAGACAAATCCAAATGTCTCTAAATTAGCATTACTCTAGGCAGGCCAAGCAATGCTGCACAAGGTTTTAGATCACCACATGTGGTTCCGTAGCACTAGCAGGACCAGCTGTTTCATGTTATTGGTTTGATAGATTTTAGAGTTGACACTGAAATAAAGAGGTCAATGCGTTCGGCCTCAAACCGCCTCTTTGTCTAGAGCAGCAAACTGGTACAAGACTGTCTCCTTCAGCTGACAGGAGTGCTTGAAGGCCATTTTACTCAGTGTGCAGCTTAACTTTCAGAAGCTGTCTTAGTATTTTGGCTTTCTGTAGTGCTTTATACCTTGATGTTTTTTATGCAGAAAGCGGAGAAGCACACGCACCAAGTGGTGGCCTTCCTCTTTTTGTGTGTGTGTGTGTTTTGGAGTTCACTGTTGATTTCTGGAAATGGCGTCTTCGATTAAAAGCACTTTAAAAGGTTAGTGGGGAAGAACGAATCCAAGCCCCGTTACATCCCATATGCAAACAACCTCTGCTAGCAACCATGCCACACACTTAACAGTACTGATAATCAAACACTAATAATAACATACAAAACCATAGAGTAATAGCTGTTTTGCTATATTTTAAAATTGAGAATAATAACAGAGTATCAAGGAACTAATAACTGTTCTGTGACAGGAGGTGGCATGAAATGGTAGATGAAACAGTTCCTCAAAGCCAGAAAAACCCAAAAATCAGCTATCCATGTCCTAGGTGTAACATAAGGAAGAGGGCCATAATCCCTGGAAAACTGGACCAACGAGCCACAGAATTGGGCTCTAATTAAAAAATTGGCTGAAGTGAAAATCTGCAACTGAGGACCTCGGATCTACAATGTAAATTAAATTTGTCTTTGATGAATTAGGGTGTTGTACCGTGTTAGCCATTATGAATGTGGAGAAAAGCCAAGCAAAATGACACCTTTTATTGGCTAACTAAAAAGATTACAATATGCAAGCTTTCGAGGCAACTCGGGCCCCTTCTTCAGGAAAGATGTAATCAACATCTTACATCTTGCCTGAAGAAGGGGCCCGAGTTGCCTCGAAAGCTTGCATATTGTAATCTTTTTAGTTAGCCAATAAAAGGTGTCATTTTGCTTGGCTTTTCTTTGATGAATGAAACCGCTAACAAGGCATACAGTTAAATACTAAGTTTCATTATCAGCAAGGATTGAGTTCTAATTAGAAAAACTGTAGCCATTACAGTCCTCTAGGACCGTGACTGAAGACCCCTGGTTTAAACCCACCAGTCACAGAAGCATATATCACTCAATTGGAGGAATATAGGTAACATCAGATAAGAGATTTTGTTGCACATAAACTACCTGGAGCAACAACCTCTTTCATGTACTCTGATCATCTACACTCGGACTGCATTATTTTGTGTAATGATATTGAACTATGACTTCCTCTTCTTTCGGCTGCTCCAGTTAGGGGTTGCCACAGCAGATCATCTTCTTCCATATCTTTCTGTCCTCTGCATCTTGTTCTGTTACACCCATCACCTGCATGTCCTCTCTCACTACATCCATAAACCTTCGCCCAGGCCCTCCTCTTCCCCGGCAGCCCCATCCCCAGCATCCTTCTCCCAATATACCCAGCATCTCTCCTCTGCACACATCCAAACCAACGCAATCTCGCTTCTCTAACTTTGTCTCCCAACCGTCCAACTTGAGCTGACCCTCTAATGTACTCCTTTCTAATCCTATCCATTATTTCACATTTTTCAGAAATCAAAATTGAATTATGCTGGGTAAGTCACTTCGTCAAGCTCAGAATGTAACTCTTCTATTAAGTGTTTGTGACACTCATAAATTGAGACATGACAGCATATCTTCTTTTTTGCAAAGGTTGTGTGTTGCAGAGAGAAAAATCTTTACTTCCCGTTTCTTTTATTTCTTAAAATATTTTAGTTCTTACCTTTTCCAGAATACGTTGAACACGATGCTCTCTCAGACCCATTCACGTCACGTTCTAAAGGCTCGGTTTTCACCTGCACAGTCTCGCTCTGGCAGCAGTGAGGCCTACTATTTGTAAGGCCTGTCCCTGTTCCCTCCTCAGCTGAGCATGCATACTGAGAGACAGACTCGAGGTCTTCTGCCTTGACACGGTTTTCAATCTTGTGTTTTTCCAAATCAGCGACATAAGCTGTTGGCTCTTCCTTCATGACTGGTTTTCCCCGTTTACAATCCTCACCTTCCTCATTGCTATAAACATTCAACTGATTTTGCAAAGATTCCCATTCACAGTCTTCTTTTTTAACATTCATCTTTCTTTTGTTCTTCATGGTACAGGTGAAATGGAGATTCCTATACAGTGTGAGAATGAACCTGCCCTTATTTGATTATTCCAGCAGTACTTGCACTTTAATGTTGCAGTCTCTTTGACAGATTGCATTCTCTCAACAACCCACCATGACTCCCATACAGAGCGGGGATGTGACCAAAAGTAGAGTATGTGGGTTTTTACTGGGAATGGCCAACACTTCCAGTTATCAGCATCACAAGGAAACACATGGCTAGAGGTGAATGACCAGGCCCTTTCAAAGTTAGGGTCACAGGTGCCTGCAGCTTCTCACATCATTTACAGTGGGCTTGTCAATCTTCTCCATATAAAACAGACCAGCTAATCACATTCAAACCCACTTGTTTTCTTCACCCTGGTTGGCTAACAAATTTATTAGCTCTCAGTTAAACTGCTTACTTGACTGATGCTGTCCTTTTCCCTTGTTCTTTCTGTGTGCTGCCAAACCTAAAACAAAACGTCCACACCACAGCACACAGCCAAAATAACAGCCGAGCAGCACAACGCACTGTAAAACAAACTCTGCAATGGTAATTCTGGTTAAAGCAGCACCTCATCCGTCTCTTCTGTGGTCACTTATTCATGTTTATATTACATCACTGGAGGCTCCTGGACAGCAGCACACTTCTCCTCCGTTTATTAAATGTTTTGACAGCTTCTTTTTTTCTCTGTAGACAAAACAGAGTAGAATAAATTCAAGACTGCAGCACAAAGCACATAACACTTTTGAGTCAGCTTCTTTCACCTTTCCCCATAGCTTATGCCCACTGCCCTTAAATCAATGTGTTTTTGTCGGGACTTTCTCCAAAGGTTTTATTGGCATTTTATAATATGGATACCTTAAAACTGCACAAATTATCCCAGACGTCAATGAGGTAGAGTAAATGTAGTCATGTAACTTGTACTCCATACAGCATGAAACACACAGAATGCTACATCCCACCCCCAACTTTTTTGAACACTATAGGATAAATCATCATCTGTTTTTGCTAGGCTTTAAGTAGCACACATAGCCTGTTAAGAGAGAAGACACAGCAGGAGTATCGGAAGCCAGCTGCACCAACACTCACCCCCACTCAGCTTGAGTATTAATATGAATCTGACAAGACGTGTTAATCAATGAGGAGTTGACATGTCTTCAGAAAATCCTTTGGGTGAAAAGGCTCCCAAAAATACCATTTTTTTTAAGCTTGTAACATTTCTGTTAGGGGTTGCCAACAGCAGATCATCTTTTTCCATCTCTTCCTGATCTGTGCATCTTTCTCTCTTACCCTCATCATCTACATGTCCTCTCTCACCACATCTATAAATCTTCTCTTAGGCCTTCCTCTTTTCCTCTTGCCTGACAGCTCTATCTTTAACATCCTTCTCCCAATATACCCAGCATCTCTCCTCTGCACATGTCCAAACCAACACAATCTCACCTCTCTTATTTTGTATCCAAACCGTCCAACTTGAGCTGACCCTCTAAAGGCCTTATTTCTAATCCTGTTCATCCTCGTCACACCCAGTGCAAATCTTAGCATATTTAACTCTGCCACTTCCTGCTCTGTCTCCTGCTTTCTGGTCAGTGCCACCGTCTCTACTCCATATATGACAAAATAACGCATGTGTAAGGCATAGGCTCTGAAACTAGAAGATACCTTGATCCAGAGTTTTAACATTGGCATATTTTTATTCATTTTGTCTCTTTGGAGCAAGAAGCTGACCCATCTTCTTTGGACCTGAAAGCTCCTCTCCAGAGAACTTTGCACTTGATGTCCTGAACTGGCCCTAAGATCCACTCCTGAAATGTTAAGCTCTGTGTCTGAGTCTTGTACCAGAAGCAGTCCCTTTGTTTTTTAAATTTATAAGGCACCTTTCGCAGACGGAGGCACAAAGCACTGTACAACATAGAAAACAATAAAAACACAAAAATTAAATTAAACTAACATTTCAACAAATGAACCATAAAACAGAAGAGCCAAAAATTGGTACCCTGCTAACCTAAAAAGGCACCTCCTCAACTATTTTGTTTAAAATGTATCAAGTGTATTTGAAGCCCACAAAGCACAAGGACGGCTATTCCACTATTTCGGTGCAATGGACTGAAAAACCCGATTCCCATGAGTCTTTAGCCGAGTACGTGGAACAATAAGAAGGCCCCAGTTAGATGACTTAAGTGAGCAATTGGTAGTATAACATAAAAAATCTGAAATATATTGTGGTGTTTGACCATGCAGAACATCAATAAATTGTATTACTGTTTCTCAAAGCAATGTACTTCACTTACCTTGATGCAATTTTAATTGTACAAATCCTCACCTTGAGAGAAAAGAAAGGAGGCTCCTTATCATATTGTCTAAGTAGTTATGGCCTTTGCCAAACACAAAACGGATAATACTTGATGGATTAACATCCTCTGATTCTTTTTACCATACTATTCCCACACTCCTATGTGGGTATAACTTTATTGCATTCCTATTTCTTCTAGTGTGTAAGATTTTATACTTTATTTTGTCTGACACATATTAGCTGATCTACAGGGATTTAAAATATCTACTAACTCACCAGAACTCATCATCATCTCCAAATTTAAGTTATCAGTTACATATTTAAACAAACTGTTAACAAATACTGTAATTTACTGACACGATCTCATGGACTTACTTGGCTGATGTGTTTATCCAAGGTGACTTACAACATTTATGATACAATTGGTTACATTTTTCTGGGTTTCCCATTGGAGCACAGGCAGGTCAAGTGACTTTCTTAGGATCCCACAGTTGTCAGTAGCGGGATTAAAACCCACAACCTCAGGGTCTGAAGTCCAAATCCTTAACCACTACCACAAACCAGACACAGGATCTAAGATTGATTTGCTTATCAATAACAATAAAAAAAAAAAAAAAAAAAAAAAAAAGACGACCGCACATTGATTCCTCTGGTACCACACTTTTCACTTGAACCAAATCAAAGTGTCGTTGACTGTGGTGAAAGCCAATTCTGCATACATCGGTCCACTACACACTCAAGAGCCTTCCTCTTGTAATTTGCTGATGGGCCCCTGATGATGCAACACATGACAAGCTTTTAGAAAGTCCTGGTAGATATTATTGTGCACCACGCTGAAATGGAATACTTCTTACACTTCCTCATACAACTCTAATTAGAGAAGAACACTCTCCCCAATCGAAACCATTTTGATTATCCAGTAACACACTTTCTTGAATGAACAGAAAGATGCTACAGTACATTAAAGACAGGACAGGGAACTATGCCCATGAATTTACTTTTGACTTATATTAGGCTTAATGGCCTATAGTTACCAGTTTCGGCATAGTTACTTTTATTTTTCTGTCAGTCTGTCTGAGTGGGTGTCATGAGATAATGTAATTTCACATAGCCAAGCCTTCGTTATGATCTCTCAAGGATGGTACAGCTCCTTCAATTGCTCTCGTCACAGCCTTTCATTGAGTCGGGTTTCAACCTTTCATATTGTTCTGCCTATATTTCATACTTGAAGAAGAATACATTGTTTGAACAAAAAAGCATTGTCTCACACACATGCTTTAATTTTTTAATGTAGCTAGCACTGTATGTGTGAAGTTTGCATGTCCTCCCTGCATCTCTGATGGCTTCCACATCCCAAAGATGTGAACATTAACTGGCGACTCTGAATTAGCCCTGTATGACTGTGCCCTGTGATGAAGTTGCTCCCCCCCCCCAACCCAGTGGTTGGTTACCGTTTTGTTTCAAATGGTACTGTGCTAAGCACCAGCTCCACACATCTTGGAAATGGAAAAGCAGGCTACAAAAATGGATCATTGGAAGAACATCTGCATCCTTTATTTTCAGAGGATGAATCTGAAAGTGATGCTTCATGATAAGATTACATATGACCATTTTTATTTGCCAGTAACCTTTCTTATTATATTTTCCTCATTTTTTTTTCTTTTGTCTTGAAAGTGCAAAGTGATTTTCCCTTTTCATTAAGTTAAAAATTATAGGTTATTTAAACAAAAATATGCAATTCTCACAATTGTATCTTTATCTTCTTCTTTTGGCTGCTCCCGTTAGGGGTTGCCACCATGGATAATTCTCACAATTGTGTACCGAAGCCAAAATCCTGAGCATTCAAACACCATACAGTAGTTTCAAGCTACAAGGTTTGTTGTGCTGTATTGTGTGGTATTCCCAGTGATAAGTAATACCTTACAAATATGAAAGACACTATAGAATAGGAGGGTGCTGCCCCACAGTAAGGAGACCTGCGTTTGCATTCTGGGTCATCCCCGTGTGGTCTTTGCACGTTCTCCTCGTGTCTGCGTGGGTTTCCTCCTGCTGCTCCGGTTTCCTCCCACAGTTCATTGACATGAAGGTTAGGTGAATTGCCGATTCTAAATTGGCCCGTGTGAGTGTTTGTATGCCCTGCAATGGACTGGCAACCTGTCCAGGGTCCGATTGTTGCCTTGCACCCTTATGCTGGCTGGAATAGGCTTCAGCAGACCCCTGCAACCCTGTTCAGGTCAAACCAGGTAAAAAAAATCACCAACTCACATATTGAATATTCAAATTCTGCAACAGGTACTAACCTTTGCCTTTATGTGCAGTTTGCTTTGATATTTAACATGCTTATTATAAACAAAAATACAGAGGTCTGTGTGAATGAACTGTTTCTGTGAATAATAAAAAAAAAAAAAAAAGTAGGCGGACATAGAACAGAAATCAAGTGATTAAGCAAACACGAACACAATATCATGGTCAGAATCCTGTATATATATATATATATATATATATATATATATAAATGTCTACACATGGAAGAGTGTGTGTCAGTCTGGCCCAGAAGTGAGAGGTGGAGTTGGGGTGAGGTCTCTACCTCTGAGGATACGTAAGTGAGGCCAGCATGTTGGCAAAACGAAACCTCCGAACAAGGAGTCACTTGCTTAGCCACTAATACAGAAGCGAGACGAGCACATCTCCAAACGATATTCCTTTTACTTTTCCTCCTGCTGTTAATACTCAAGCGAGGCGAGCACGCCGGCAAAACGAAAGCTCTGAAGAAAGAGAAACTCGCTTAGCCACTAATGTACAAGCAATGTAAGCACTTCAGCAACACAAACTTCTGAAGAAAGAGACACTCGCTTAGCTGCTAATGCAGAGGTGAGGCGAGCACATCAGCAAAATTGTATCCCTTTTACTTTTCCTCCTGCCGCTAATGCACAAGCAATGTGAGCACATCTGCTAACGAATCCTCCTAGAAGAGAGATGTCCAGAGTAGTTCCTTTCAAATACCTGAAATCTCTACATTTCAACTTTTTTTCTGATTATTTCAATAGTTTCTAGGACCCCGGGCTTTTTACAGCACAGGCTTACACAGCTAGTTTTTTTTTTTTTTATAGTAAAAGTAGTATTAAAATAACAGATGACTGAATGAATACAACAAGTTTGAGCAGGGCAAGCACTGCAATTAGAACTTGGTACAGTGACAGTAACAATTCGAGTCAGGCACTTTAAGAAAGTAATATATGCCATTAAATAAAAAAAAAAAAACATTAAAATGTTTACAAACATTTTGGTGAAGAAATAGAACTTACACAGAAATTAGTGAATCCAAACCAGACAGACATTATATTATTATAAAGTGTGACTCTCAAATGATTCCTGTTTTCAGCAATCATAAACATTGTGATTTATTTCAGTTGTTATGAACTGTAATCCCAGACCACTCACCAGTGTTTTTTTAATTATGTATCTGACTATGTCACTGTACTGTCCAAAAACTGAACATACATAGATAGATAGATAGATAGATAGATAGATAGATAGATAGATAGATAGATAGATAGATAGATAGATAGGATATTTAATGTGAGGAAATTTGGCTTGTTACAGAAGCTTAATAAATAAATACATACATAAATATAACAAATACACACTGAAAGTACTAAAAAGAAAGAAAACTTCTGACTTGGCAAAATATAAAAAAGGGAAGTCCCAGTCAGGCCTTATGCAGATGTATTGCTGGTTGTATAAAGGATCTCCAGTCACGTTTCTTGACACACTTCTGCTGAATAATTTGTCAGATGAAAGTCCTCGGTGTTGGTGTGTCAGAGAGATGATGTGAAGTTTTGTTCGTAATGGCACTCAGTTTTCTCTTCACTCTTTCCCCCACTACTAAAACCAAGGGGTCAAGAATGCATCCTAAAACTGAGTGTCATTTTAACCGGCTTATTGATTCATTGGGCCTCTCTTGAAATTATATTACTAGCCCATCACACCACACTGACCATCAAAGAGTTGTAGAATACATAAAAGAATGTCACTACCCAAATTAAAGAAGCACAGTCTTCTAACAAAAGAGTCTGTTCTGTCGTTTCTCATACTGCTGTGTTACAATGTGTCACCAGTATGAAACCATCCATCCATTTTCAACCTGAGCAAGATCGCAAGGAAGATGAAGCCTATCCCAACAAGCATTAGGCACAAGGCAGAAATAATCTCTGGACAGGGTGGCAATATAAAACCAAAGGTCACTTTTCATTTTAACAAAACAAAAATGAGGCCTTGACCTTTGGTACATTAGGAAATCCTGTCATTGACAGAAATTATATCTGTTCTCTTAAGCTTCATGTTTCAATTCCCTAACAACCATCTTATATTTCTTATATATAACCCAGCAAAGAATACAACAGAATTTTGTTATTCAAGTTCCCATATATTCACATTAAATATATTTTACATTCAATTACAAATACAAGAACCGTGCATACTTTTGGACTAAACGCGAATGTAATTGAACTCTTATAGACACACAAGTCATTTCTACTAACCAGTGAAGCCGGCATTGCTTGCTTATTATTTACAGTAATCCCTCGCTATATCGCGCTTCGACTTTCGCAGCTTCACTCTATCGCGGATTTTATATGTAAGCATATTTAAATATATATCGCGGATTTTTTTCTGGTTCGCGGATTTCTGCGGACAATGGGTCTTTTAATTTCTGGTACATGCTTCCTCAGTTGGTTTGCCCAGTTGATTTCATACAAGGGACGCTATTGGCAGATGGCTGAGAAGCTACCCAGCTTACTTTTCTCTCTCTCTCTCTTGCTCTGACATTCTCTGCTCCTGACGGAGGGGGTGTGAGCAGGGGGGCTGTTCGCACACCTAGACGATACGGACGCTCGTCTAAAAATGCTTAAAGATTACCTTCATGTTGCTCCCTTCTGTATTGATTTTTGCTTGTTTGCTTTTCTCTCTCTCTCTCTCTGACATTCTCTGCTCCTGACGCGCACTCCTTGAAGAGGAAGATAGGTTTCCATTCTTTTAATTGTGAGACGGAACTGTCATCTCTGTCTTGTCATGGAGCACAGTTTAAACTTTTGAAAAAGAGACAAATGTTTGTTTGCAGTGTTTGAATAAAGTTCCTGTCTCTCTACAACTTCCTGTGTTTCTGTGCAAATCTGTGACCCAAGCATGACAATATAAAAATACCCATATAAACATATGGTTTCTACTTCGCAGATTTTCACCTTTCGCGGGGGGTTCTGGAACGCAACCTCCGCGATTGAGGAGGGATTACTGTATTTATTTAATTATTTAAGAATACTCGCCATCGGGGCCTCGGAGTCAAAACTGGCGTCAAAATGGTGGCTCTGAGGTTAAGGATCTGCGCTGGTACGTTGCCGGTTCGAATCCCCGTCACTGCCAAAAGAGATCCTACTCTGCTGGGCCCGTGAGCAAGGCCCTTAACCTTCAATTGCTCCAGGGGTGCTGTACAATGGCTGACCCTGCGCTCTGACCCCAAGGGGTATGCGAAAACTAACAAATTCCTAATACAAAAAATTGTATAAGGCGAAATAAAGAACAACAAAAAAAAAGATCACGGATTCATTTGATAACGGACCTAAACGAGCAGTTGCGGCGTTTGTGTGTGTCTGTGAGATTAAACATAGAAGCCTTGCCGACCTGCAGACATAGCGACCGTAAAGCTTAGCCGACATTTCAAAGACATTTTGTAAGCAACCGCGCAGCACTCATACGATAAAAGAGAAAAGGGTCAGCCAGCCTTCTTGTGCCACTAGGCGGCTCTCGAGTAATGCGAGCTTTAAAAAAAACATGACCTCTGCACACTTTTAACGGACGCTTGGATGGACACCCACTCCGTGACCGTCCTAGCGCCCTTCTATGCAGCGCTCACAGCCCCGTCAGTACAGTTTATGTCTTTGGCGTCAGTGGACTCCAGGACCGCTCTATTATTCTTTCCCTTCTTACTTTCGTACATTATGTCGTGCATTAAATCAGTACGTACCGCTTCTTTTTCAAGCACCAGCTTCTTCGGGCAGCCACCCAACCTGCCAGTTTAACGTTCCCACCGTGGAGACATGTGTTGTGTTCCCAACTTCTGTTTACGTCGCCCTGGATGATGTCATCTTCTTCTTCTAACGGAGAATCTGATTAGCAGATATACAGTAATACATTTGTCACTGCCATCTACTGGTTGGAGGAACAATTAATCCTCCTGTTACTTAAACGGTATCCACAAATCTTCTTTTGTACATGGCTCTATTCGGACTGAATTAGTTTTACACCAGAAGGTAGAGGTAAAGTCAGCGATTTACCGGCAGTGTTCTACTCTCTATAGGCATTTCCCTGTTCCGTTTCCGAAAACATTAGCAACCTTTACCTATAAGAATAATATGTTCATTTGCACATCCCAGAGGTATGGGGGGAGCCCGTCATCCACCTGCTTTTCTATATAAATTAGGTACATCAGTGCACCTTCGAACTTCCAAGGATCACACACATCATTTTTCAGCGCGCACAATGATAGCTCTTCTTCTTTTTCTTTTCTCTACTTCAGGCACTGGGTAAAGTAATACTACCGGAGGACCTCAGCAACTTCAGTACCGTTTGAATCGCTCAAATGACGGAATTTATGTGACACGTCGATTCGCGCGGGAAGTACTCTAATTATTCTAGTGGGGTTATTTATTTATTTATTTTATTTATGGATTTTTACAGAAGGTTAAAGTCCTCGTGATATTGACTGAGATGCAAGTGCGCAGACTGTGAAAAGTTACTGGCAAGGGCGATTCGGACGGGACTAAAACGAAAGTCATCCTGTAGAAATTACGCTATCTGATGTAAAACTAATCTTATCCGAATAAATCTTACGACATCATTGAACGGATTCTAAACTACGCAAAGTAATACAGGTACTGTATAGCAAAAGATGGTCGATTCCTAACAATTCAGAATCACGGGGAGACGAAGCTTTAGTCCAGCAGCATGGGGATCAAGGCAGGAACCAGTCCTGGAATGGAGAAATCATTTTTTTCTACTTGTTTATTAAATCTTTAAGTAGGCTTCATAGATCGATCTGCTATTCCGTTGTTATTTATTCTTCAACATTCTTCAACATCGCGACCCAAGCTGGATCGTGGACATGCTTGCGAAGGGTCGCCACATGACTGCGTAGATAAACTTCCGAGTTCATCCAAGCGCGAAATGGGTAATACGTCATCTGCTCTTTAGCATGTGAAACTACATTACAGAGAGCTATCGTTTTTAGGGTACGAAAATATAAAAATATTCCCCACGGTTCCACCTTCCCTCTCACAATCTGTGAAACAATATCAGACTGCGATGATTGACAGCAGAGACACGTGTAACAAGTTATCTTTTCTAAGGTGGATGGAATCCTTTTTAGGAACAAAAAGAACTGGACAGAGGCAGATTTTTGTTTATATATATATATATGGGCGGCACGGTGGCGCAGTGGGTAGCGCTGCTGCCTCGCTGTTGGGTGATCTGGGGACCTGGGTTCGCTTCCCGGGTCCTCCCTGCGTGGAGTTTGCATGTTCTCCCCGTGTCTGCGTGGGTTTCCTCCGGGCGCTCCGGTTTCCTCCCACAGTCCAAAGACATGCCACGGTGGGAACATGGGTGTGTTTGTGTGTGTCCTGCGGTGGGTTGGCACCTTGCCCAGGATTGTTTACTGCCTTGTGCCCTGTGTTGGCTGGGATTGGCTCCAGCAGACCCCCGTGACCCTGTGTTCGGATTCAGCGGGTTGGAAAATGGATGGATGGATGGATATCTATAATAATAAAAGGCAAAGCCCTCACTGACTGACTCACTGACTCACTCATCACTAATTCTCCAACTTCCCGTGTAGGTGGAAGGCTGAAATTTGGCAGGCTCATTCCTTACAGCTTACTTACAAAAGTTAGGCAGGTTTCATTTCGAAATTCAAAGCGTAATGGTCATAACTGGAACATATTTTTTGTCCATACACTTTAATGGAGGAGGCGGAGTCACGTATCGCGTCATCACGCCTCCTACGTAATCACGTGAACTAAAAACAAGGAAGAGATTTACAGCACGAGTCACACGCGGGAACGAAGGTAAATGACGTTAATTTTTGACTGTCTTTTAATACTGTGTAAGCATACATATTAACACATGTGCAATTAAATGTGTGCATTTACGGGGTGATTTCTCAGGCTTAAAAGCTCACCTTTTATCAAACGCGGGAACAAAGGTAACTGACATTGTTCACTGTCTTTTAATACTGTGTAACCATCCATATTAACACATGTGCAATTAAACGTGTGCATTTACGGGGTGATTTCTCAGGCTTAAAAGCTCGCCTTTTACTAAAAAGGTAAATGCAAAACTATTTTCAATCGGTTTATTGAAACGCTCCCGTTAAGGATTGCAATAACATATTCGCGAGATAAAAGAACGAAGTAGGGGGAAATGGAGGAAGAGCCGCGAACAGCTAAGAGCAAAAAATTAATTAAACAATTGAGAACGGAGCGAGTTAAGCATACAAGCATGTTCATAAGGGAAACAAAGCACGGTGTAAAACGTAAGTTTCAATTAAGTTTATAGAAATGCTCCCGCTGCGGATTGCAATAACATATTCGCGAGATAAAACTTTAATGAGAAGACACGAGGTATAAACGAACCACACGCCGTGGCGCAACGTTAGGGGCAACAGTTTCAACCATTCTATGATCTGCTTCTCGCAACTGAAAGACGGCACATGGCGGATGTTTGCCGACTTGCTGACCGCAACGTTAGGGGCTTCAACTATGGCGCTGAGGCCACATCTCAGTGCCAACACTTTGCAGACTGTACTTAAAAGACACGCCCTACTCACTGGACAGTTAAAAACACCAATCAAACTAACGATGACATCAAGTATTACCCAATCCAAAGTAGGAAAGGAGGCATCTTCATAAAATGCGTGTGGGATGATTTGCATGAGACGCTGCTTTAAAAAAAAAAATGATAAAAAAAATACGGGATAAATCCCGTCCAATATTGATTCAAAACGGGACGCGCAATTTCATTCTCAAACGCGGCACGATTCCGTATTTTAAAGGACGGGTGGCAACCCTACAGTGCCAGGTAACCACCCATACAATCAGATTGTGATTCAGACTAGGAATGCAATGAATGTAATTACCCCGATCTACATACAAGGCGAAAGTCTTGCAACATTCAAAGATGATGGTTTGGGATAAGTACACCATACAACATAAAAGAGCTTATGAAGCCTTGAACCGAAAAAAGCAAGATCTCAGAGATCGTAAAAAAAAAAATAGGAGGTAATGTCGTTTTACTCGCTGTAGATTTTAGTCAAACATTACCAGTTATTCCACGAGGGAGACCAGCAGATGAACTCAACGCGTGTTTAAAATCCATGCTTCTCCCACGCTCGGTTATATGTCGCGTGTTCTCGGGTAGGTGCACCAAAAAATGTATACATTTAAGCATGTAATGGGCAAACAAAAAATGAGGTATACCCGAAGGCACTGCAGTAGTACTTCATGTAACTTTACTTCTTAAATGTTAATGTTTTACTGTTTAATAATTTATACGCTTCTTATATGTTGTTCAAATTCTTTTATCAAAATACCAGTGACAGCGCAATGCACGATAACATGGAGTGAATACACCATACGCATCCGCCCACGGCTGCCCTGCTGTGCGCAGATAGGAGTTGATTCTACAATAAAATAAAATAAAGATTAAAACAGTAAAACAATCATCACCCATAAAGCGTGTGTGTGTGTATATATGTGTATATATATATGTTGATATGTGGATGTATATATGTATATATATATATATATATATATATATATATATATATATATATATATATATATATATATATATATATGTAGATATGTATATATATGTGTATATGTATATGTATATATATGTTTATATGTGTGTGTGTGTATTTTATATATATAAAACACAGCAACACTCATAACAATGACAACACAATTACATTGACAATCATGTTACGTTATTTTTAAAATGTTTCCTTTTTTTTTTCATAACCTCTTTAACACATTACTTCTCCGCTGTGAAGCGCGGGTATTTTGCTAGTATATATATATATATATATATGAAGTCAGATATGATCTTGGTATGTCGGCCGATCTTAACACCACGCCTGGAGCTTCCTCTGTGGTGATCCATACTTTCTTTCCTGAAGAGAACTGTGGGGGCGGTCCAAAACAACATTTGATATATCTGTCACTTCTGTACACACAGCATCATGGGAATTGCAGTTCCTACTGCTGCACCTTGGTGAAGAAGAAATTAACCTCGTTACACTGTTTTAAAATGGTCTGAAAAATTTCATTCTTCTGGTTGTGTGAGAAACGTATTTGGACCATTGAGAACAGTAAGAACATTCAGTACTATGTCAGTTGGCAGAATAAACATTTGATAGGGGACAATTCACCGAGGGCGGCATGGTGGCAGTGCTGCTGTCTTGCATTAAAGAGACCAGAGCTCACATCTCGGGTCCTCCCTGCGTGGAGTTTCATGTTCTCCCTGTGTCTGCGTGGGTTTTCTCCGGTGCTCCTGTTTCCTCCCACAGTCCAAAGACATGTAGGTTAGGTGCATTGGCGATCCTAAATTGTCCCTGTGTGTGCTTGGTGTGTGTGTGTGCCCTGCCTGGGGTTTACTTCCTGCCTTGCACCCTGTGTTGGGATTGGCTGGGATTGGCTCCAGCGGACACCCGTGACCCTGTAGTTAGGATATAGCAGGTTGGATGATGGATGGATGTTATATGGCCATTGACATCTGTCTTTGTATGGCTCTCCTGTCATGGTAATAATCCATCTTCTTGGGTCCCAAAGCTCAACCTCCCACTGTTATTTTATTAATCCTTGGAATTATTTATTTATTTATTTAATTTTATTAATTTTATTGTAATCATTCTGTACAAATAGATCAATTTTTACAAAAACAGGATTGAAAACAAATCAAACCCCATCCCTGAGAAGGAGAGCATGGCCAAAGGAGTAATACTTAAAGCTTATAAACATACATAAATTGTTGAGTTTAATAGAGCAATAAAGATAAACAGAGAAGAAAAAGAAATGCAGAGATAATTATTTCTTCTTATTCTAAAATATTATTGATTAGATCCTGCCAGGTTTTGAAAAAGTTCTGTACAGATCCTCTAACTAAGAATTTGATTTTTTCCATTTCAAATAATATAAAACATCGGTTTCCCACTGACTTATAAGTGGAGAGTTAGGATTCTTCCAATTTAACAAAATAAGTCTGCGTGCCAAAAGTGTAGTGAATGCAATCACCGTTTGCTTGTGCTTCTCCATTTCAAATCCGTCTGGAAGAACACCAAACACAGCTGTTAGTGGGTTAGGAGGGATTGTGACACCAAGGTTGTCTGAAAGGCACTTAAAAATTTTGGTCCAAAATGATGTTAGTTTAGTGCAGGCCCAAAACATGTGACCCAGTGAGGCAGGAGCTTGGTTGCAGCGTTCGCAGGTTGGATCTTGTCCTGGAAATATTTTGGACAGTTTTAAGCGAGACAGATGAGCTCGATATATAATTTTGAGTTGAATAATTGTATGCTTTGTGCATATGGAGCTCGAGTGAATTCTCTGCATTGCTACCTTCCACTCCTTTTCTGATATACTAGGGGGCTCTGCCCCCTGCTCGCTTCGCTCGCCAACCCCTGGTGTTGGGAATGACAAAGAGCGTGATGTATGAATGAGATATAGAATAGTGTGAAGGTGTAGATGATGCAAATAGAAAGCAAACAATAAAGTGTGTGGCACAGTGTAAAGGTTTATTGGAAAATTTCTTTGTACACGCCGTTTAAGTGTAAAAGGTAATTCCAGCTCAGAACTTGTAAGGTCAATGACGATGGTTATTGTTGTGATCAGAGTCAAGTTTGTCAGAGCTTAGAAAGAGTTGTGTCTCTTCAGGAAGTAATGGAATGACTTGGGTATTTATGTTTTCCACATTAATATTTTTTGGACATAATATAGTGCGTTGTGTTAAAAGGGGCATTTGGTCTAATGAGATTGCTGTTCCAAATCTGTCTGTAACTAAGTCGTCGTAGATAAAGGCTTGAGGAATTGTAATAATATGTGGGTGAAGTCCATCTGTATTGGTGAGTGTACCATCTCTCAGTTGTAATAAGCAATTGTTATGATATGGTTCTGGACATCGTATCTTTTTTACTAACTGTATCTTTTGAAAGCAATGCCAATTGTCTGCGTATTTTAAGGTGCACTGAACAATAGCTGAGTGCATGGCATCTGGAAGAATAGCTAATCACTGTCTAAAATCTCCTCCTCATAAAAGTACCTTTCCTCCAAATCGAATATTATTATTCATAAACGTTTGTAGAAGTTTATGAATGGTGTTGAGTAAGTGACTTCATGCCATTGTACATTCATCAATAAACAACATTTTTTCAAGACGGATGTCACGTGCAGTGCCACCGTTAATGTTCATAGTGGATACCGATTTGTAGGATCTAATGTAGTTGATAAAGATTTCACTTTCAGGTACATCGTCAGTTAGAAGCTTCTGTAGAAATTCAGGATATGAATGTAAAGGAGGCAGTCTAATTTGACCCTTTTGACAACAACGTGTAAATGTATTACTTGTATTGCCAGTTGTTTCTTCAGGGAAGTGAACTGAATGACAATGATTGCAAATGACATTTATTAATCCGAATGAATTTTCCTGGTGTATGTTTTGCTTGTGCCGTTTGAGAGGCGCGTTGTTGCATGTGTAGTATTTGGGACGTGTTGTTTTGGAGCTGTAATCGATTTGCCTGTGCTGTGTGAGAAGCCCGTTGTAGCCTTCGCTGCCGTTAACATGTTTTGCTTGTGGTGTTTGAGTGCCGCGTTGTTGCATGTCCATTATTTGTGACGCGCTATTTTTGATTTTTAATTGATTCGCCTCCGCTTTGCGCAAAGTCCGTTTCACTCTATGTCGTGCATTGTTTGTATCGTGCCTTGTCCGTTTTTGTATGTCGGTCAGTTGAGCTTTCTGCTTTTGGAGTCTTGCTTGCTTGTTTTCTGGCCGGTCATATGCGCGTTGCTTTGCTCCCTTTTTTGTATGTCTGAGACGCGAGCTGTTTCTTTTGAAATCGTGTTTGTTTCGATGCAGCACTTTGAGACGCGCGCTGTATGCGTCTACGTTCAATGTGTCTTTTCATTTGGGCACGTCTCTGTAACGGGGTTACTTGAGTTTTGCGTTTTTTGACCCGAGACATTTTTTCTGACGTATTTTCCGAAGCGCGTTGTATGCGCCGCCGTGTATTCTTTTTGTTTCATTCGTGTTCGTGTGTTTGGTCCCGTTATCCGATCCGAATCGTTTTGTACCCGTGACCGTGTATGCATGACTTGTTTGTTCCTCAGCGTGCGAAATATGTATAAGTATTAAGGAGGATCGCACTCATGTCTCGCCCTCTTTTGTCCGCCTTTCTCCTCATCCGCCTCTCTCGCCCTCTTTTGTCCGCCTTTCTCGGCTCCTCAGCCGACTCTCGCGGACTCTTTTTGCGCCTGCGCAGTACGTCTTTTTGCAGCTACGGCCCATTGCCGGATGTGCCTGCGTCCATCATCCGGTTTAGCATTCTCGGTTAGTAATATGGATTAATTGAGATCTTTTTCTCATTGTCCTCTTGGATCTTTGAAAGGAAGGGACTCTAATAAAATTTTATATTTGCAGAAATGGTGTCTAAGTCCTCGAAATTGAGCAGTATTTTTTCCAGCATGGTGGAGGGTACAAGATGAGGAAAATCGGGGTGGTTCTGTTTAACAAAGTTTCTAATTTGAAGATAGTGAAAGAAATGTGTAGCTGGAAGGTTTAATTTGGAATGTAATTGTTCAAAGGATGCAAAGATATTGTCTATATAAAGATCTCTGAGCAATTTAATCCTAAATCTTTTCCAGATATTGAAAACTAGATATGTTTGCGAGGGTTGAAAGAGGTGGTTCTCCTGCAGAGGTGCCACAGATAAAAGATTTTCCATTTTAAAATGCTTTCTAAATTGGTTCCATGTTCTGAATGAATGAAGCACAATTGGGTTATTAGTATATTTGCGATAACTTTCATTTATTGGGGTGCAGAGCAGGGAATATAAAGAAGTACTACAGGATTTTACTTCTATTGCGGACCAAGACTGTGTATGTTCATATATTTGTGTCCAGGTTTTTATAGCTTGTATGTTTGCTGCCCAGTAATAAAACTGAAAATTAAATAGAGCCATGCCACCTTCTGCCTGAGGTCTTTGTAGGGTCGCTCTTTGGATACATGAATGTTTTGAGTTCCAAATAAATGAGGTTATGGTTGAATCTAATTGCTGAAAAAATGATTTATTGATGTATATTGGAATGTTTTGAAATAAAAAAAGAAGCTTAGGAAGGATATTCATCTTAACAACGTTAATTCTTCCAGCTAGAGTGAGATAAAGGGTTGACCATCTATGCAAGTCTTGCTTAATTTTTTCCATACAGATGGCGAAATTTTGTTGATAAAGAGCTTTATGTTTACTTGTGATATTTACCCCTAGGTATTTAAACGGATCTGCTATGGTAAAAGGTAGGGTGTCCAATCTAATATTATATGCTTGAGAATTCACTGGAAAGAGTATACTTTTTTTCAAATTAATTCTGAGACCAGAGATCTTTTGAAATTCTGTAAGTGCTGTTAAAACTGCAGGCACAGTGTTTTCTGCGTCTGATATATATAAAACCATATCATCTGCATATAGAGAAATTTTCTGTTCCAGTCCTTCTCTGATAATCCCCTTTATCTGATAAAAATTTCGACAGTGGACCGCCAGTGGTTCAATGGCGATTGCAAACAGCAGTGGTGACAAGGGGCATCCTCGTCTGGTGCCACGTTCTAGTTTAAAGTAGTCTGAACAAATGTTGTTAATACAAATTGAAGCTTCTGGATTGGTATACAGTAATTTGATCCATGCACAAATATTCGGGCCAAACCCAAATTTCTCTAATGTAATGAAAAGGTAGTTCCATTCAATCATATCAAATGCTTTTTCTTCATCCAATGATGATAATATCTCTGGGGTATTTAACTTTGCTGGTGAATATATTACATTAAACAGGCATGGGAGATTGGAAGATAAGTGTCGGCCTTTAATAAATCCAGTTTGATCCTATGATATTACCGAAGGCAGCACTTTCTCCATCCTTCTAGCTATAATTTTTGAGAGTATCTTAACATCATTATTCAGAAGTGAAATTGGTCTGTATGATGCACATTGTAACAAGTCCTTATTTTGTTTAGGAGAGACGGTGATTAATGCTTGATGAAAAGTTTGAGGTAGAATTTGATTGTCTCTAGCTTCTGTAAATGTTGCCAATAAGAGGGGAGCTAGCTGAGTGGAGAATTTCTTATAAAATTCTACAGGGTAGCCATCAGGGCCTGCTGATTTCCCGCCTTGAAGTGACTTTATAGTATCCAGTAATTCTGATAGCGTCAGAGGTTTATCCAGTTCCTCAGCACTAAAAGTATCTATTTGTGGTATCTGTAATGTATCCAGAAATGCATTAGATTGTTTGTTGTCTTCTTTAAACTCAGTAGAATATAAGGTTTTATAGTAGTCTCTAAATGTGTGCATTATATTTTTATGGTCAATGATTTCATCTCCATTCGTGTTGGTGATTATAAGGATTGCAGTGGAATTATAAGCAGACCGGCATCTTGAGATCTTAACTTGTGCTCCGGTTTGTAAGTAATGATAAGTTCAGCGAAGTAAGCATACATTCAGTTTCCATTCTTATTATTAAAACATTGTCAAAACATAAGCAACGAGTAACATATTGATCCAATCAAAAGAAAACATGCTTATGTATAAGTCACTAGTACTTAAAAGATTGTCAAAGATACAGCTGACCACATATTCTCATAATCAATTGTTAGCTATATATAAATTATTATTATTAAATGACACTGAAAGGCTGCAGCTTTTAATACCTAGCATGCTCATTAGTAAATAACAGCTTCAATAACAGAATGGCACAAAAAGCTAAGTAAAAAATCCCAGTGATGATGATCAAAACCTTAAAAACCAAGATTAAAAGCCACTGTTGAAAAGGCAATATAGTATTTATATTTTGTTTCCCTTTAATTAAGTTGTTGTCCGCCTTGAATTATTAGTTATTGTGATTGCCCTATGCTGAGTTGGAACTTGGCCAATCACAGGGCTTCACTTTGAACCTTATAGATTAGTTTGGTGGTGTCTTAACAGTAGAGTAGGAGCTTCATTTGTTAAATTTGAAAGTTTGCATATTTATATATAAAGTAAGTGGAATTTAATTGTTTGTCCTTAAGTATATTGTTTATGTGTTTAAGTTTGTCAAGTCAAGTCAACTTTATTTATAAAGCACTTTACATACAACAGCCGCTGACCAAAGTGCTGTGTAATTTGGATATAGATAATATTTTAGTAATTTCTAAAATATAAACGTTTTGAGGAAGCTAAAGGATAGTTGAACAGACCCTATTTGTAGTTTCACACATATTGTTTGTTATGAAATTACAGTGTTAGAATGTTAAGAATAATTTACTTATTTAAGTTGAGTAAATACTTTATGGTTTAACGTTCTAGCAATTTCCTGATATTAATGTTATCTATTGAATGAAGTACATCAGTGGATAAATAAAATACCTGTTAATAACTAATGTTAACATTGATACATTTAAGAGAAAGAAACTGTGCCAGCTATTTTATGTTTATTATTTTATTTAGACCATACCTTCACATGTGTAACTTTGGAAGAAATTAATAAATGGAATTTGGACAGCTTCCTCCATCTTTGACCGGATGTGTGTAGAGGTTGTAATTTAATCCTGAACCAACTTAATGCTTCACTACAGCCACTATTATTTTCCCCAAGTAACATATATAAATGCTTGCTACATTTTAATAAAAAATGAGCGGGCCAAGTTTTGTAATTTGTGAATCTGTTGGGGTCCAACTGGAAGCTGAAGTTACTTGTGACAAGCAGGTGGGTCACCAGTTCTGAAGAACTTGAGAACCGCTGAAGTAGGTGAAAATGGCTGGCTCCTTTGTCATTTCCACCTTGTTGTTATTTGGCAAATGGTTATGATAACAAGAAGAAATTAAAAACATTGAAGGCAGCCGTTTAAGACTAAAAGGAGCAATTAAGTACTAATTGGTGTAACAAGCGAGTCAAAAACAATGAAGTACACTAAAGATTCCTGAACACTAATAAGCTTTGAATTATGAAACTGGGTTGGAAAAAAAACTGCAATCACAAAACAGGACCACACTTGAGAAGCCCTTCTGTAGCGTGTGGCACAGCACTCACATTTACTACCAGTAACATGGCAGTGTTCAGTTGACTGAAGGAATTACGGTAATGCAGAATGGCGCTGCAAGTGAGCGCAGGCAAAGCAGCGTGGTGGGGGATGCATTCTGACTTCTTCTTGTTCACTAACGAGGTCTACACTTGTTCAATAATTCTTTTGGCGCATTGCAAGTCTTTTCCACTTGACTCCTAGTCCTGGCAGCGGCTCACTGCCGAAGTTGAAGCGGCTCTGCCTGCCTCACGGTCACGCGCACGGCACAGCGCGGCGCACAGGTAGCGAGGAGGCCGCACGTCGCACGAGATGCCTGGCACGCCGCCTGCACTGCACACAGATTGTGTTGCGCATACTGCTGACAGTGCAGGGACTGCTGAGGCGAACAACTAACCATTTCGATGTGCTTCGGTCCGGTCCGGACGAATATTCCTAAACAAAATAAAGATAGTCTCCTTAACAGAGGGCTGCAGTAATGCGCCATGACCACTAGAGGGTCATTGCATTGACAGCCTATGCCCAGAAACGGCCCGGACTCCGGCGAATGGACCTGTGTGCAACTTTCATCTAACATCGCCGTGCTTAACATATGCGACTCATCAGTGGTAATGCGCTAGAACTATCGGATTCTTTGTAGACTGCAATCTTGGTACATCATGGAAAAATGAGAGACAAAAAAACTTGAAGCAGTTTGCATGTCTAAATAAATAAGACGACTCCGTCTGAGTGTTTACTTTGCAGCAGCGTGGCGGTCTCTTTAGGATCTGAACTGAACAGCAAACAAATAGCCATTAAACAGTCGATGTCCTTCAAACCTTTGGCTATAAAACTTATAATGAAATCTGCTCTTATCCTATTCACTGCTTCGTATCACTGTGGGTGATTGTAACATCTACATTTGTAACATGTAAGCATCAACAAATTGTGTTCATTTATTCATGGCTTTCTTCTTTTTCTCTTTCTTGTTTCGTAATGTAATTCAGAACGTTGATTTCAAATATTTATTATTTGATGTTTAGCATCTAATATTAGTTTGTATCCCGTGTTATTAACATCATCTTTTATTCTTTTCGTATTCCTTTCAATATTTGTGCAGTGCTGTGAGCATGGCAAAGGTGCTATATAAATATACTTTATTAACATTAATAATATTACACGGTGCCATGAGTTCAGGTTTGATTGCCTGCCTGGTCAGTGTGTCACTATGGAGTTTGCATGTTCTCTTCTTGTGTTTATGGACTGAGTGCGCGTAACTTCTCATAGCGTTTTATAACTTAATGTACACGTGTGTCATTAAGGTTTCTCAGTTGCCAAAATTTGCAAATTCTGCATGTGTTGTTAAATGACACCCTCCCAGTTTAGGCTCATAGGGAGCTTCCCAGGTTCCCCAGAAAGATCTGAGATGTTGCTGTAACATATTTGATGTAAATAATATGCTTGTTGAAATACATTATAAACACAGGGAAAAACGTTCACGTCTATTTCTGCTATTACTGTCATTAGTTCCATTAGTGACTTCAGCAGTATTTAAAAAAAAACAAAACAAAAACAAATTAAGAACCCCCTGAAAAAAAATGTTTTAAAATGGCTGGGTGACATATAGTCAGCATTAGGAAATATCAAAAATAAGTACAGTCATGGCCAAGAGTTTTGAGAATGACACAAGTGTTGGTTTTCACAAAGTTTGTTATTTCAATGTCAGATCTTTCTATGGCAAGGGCAAGGAGAGAATCCATCTTCTCCAGGAAGAGGTCCGAGCAGGGGTGGAGGAAGAAAGAGTGAGCAGGGCAGCAGGACTCCGGCAACAGGGTGCGTGGACAAGGTGGGTGAGTACTCTCCAGCGAAGGATCACCTGGTCGGACATCATGCAGGGAGATTTCTTTCATGTCCGGTTCCTGGTGCAGGCGGTTTACGATGCCCTGCCAAGCCCAGCAAACCTCCACGTCTGGGGAAAGAGTGAGACACCATCCTGCCCACTTTGTTCAGGAAGAGGCTCTCTAGAACATCTACTCAGCAGCTGCCCTAAGGCACTGGCAGACGGCCGTTACCGGTGTCGCCATGACAAGGTGCTCATGGCAGTTGCTGAAAGCTTGGCTGCAGCCATCAAGACAAGCAAACTCCTCCATGGCCCAAAGAAGGCAGGTACCTTCATTAAAGCGGGAGAGCAATCCCAGGCAAAGGCAGTAATAACAGGCCTCTTCCACACAGCCTCTGACTGGCAGCTGCAGGCTGACTTGGGAAACCAGCTAAAGTTCCCGCAGCAAATTATAACAACACCACTCCGGCCAGACATGATCATTACATCAGAGGCCTCAAAACAGCTGATGGGTTTTTGTTTGTCCACCCGCCTCTTGAGGATTGACCACAAGTTCTCAATGGGATTAAGGTCTCCTGGCCATGGACCCAAAATTTTGATGTTTTGTTGCCAGAGCCTCTTAGTTCTCACTTTTGCCTTATGGTCCAGTGCTCCATCATGCTGGAAAAGGCATTGTGGGTCACCAAACTGTTCTTGGATGGTTGGGAGAAGTTGCTCTTGGAGGATGTTTTGGTCCCATTCTTTATTCATGGCTGTGTTCTTTGGCAAAATTGTGAGTGAGCCCACTGCCTTGGCTGAGAAGCAACCCCACACATGAATGGCCTCAGGATGCTTTACTGTTGGCCTGACACAGGACTGATGGGAGCTCCATGCACCTTTTCTTTTATCCGGATGTCCCAAACAATCAGAAAGGGGATTCATCAGAGAAAATGACTTTACCCCAGCAGTCCAGTCCCTGTACCTTTTGCAGAATATCAGCCTATCCCTGATGTTTTTCTTGACACCAGGGCATCCTTTAAAAGTCTTCGTCTCCCTCACTGTGTGTGCAGATGCCCTCACACCTGCCTGCTGCCATTCCTGAGCAAGATATGCACTGGTGGTGCCTAAAAACACAGCCATGAATAAAGAATGGGACCAAAACATCCTCAGAGAGCACCTTCTCCTAACCATCCCAAAGGGTAGGTGATACACAATGCCTTTTCCAGCATGATGGGGCACTGGGCCATAATGCAAAAGTGAGAACTAAGAGGCCTGGGGAACAAAACATCGAAATTTGGGGTCAATGGCCAGGAAACTCCCCATTGAGAACTTGTGGTCAATCCTTAAGAGGCGGGTGGACAAAGAAAATTCTGACAAACTCCAAGCATTGACGATGCAAGAATGGGCTGCTGCCATCATTCAGGATTTGGCCCAGAAGTTGATTGACAGCCTGCCAGAGCAAATTGCAGAGGTCTGGAAAAAGAAAGAAGGGCCAACACTTCAAATATGGTCTCTGCATAAACTTCATGTATTTGTCAATAAAAGCCTTTGAAACTTATGAAATGCTTGTAATTCTACTTCAGTATACCATAGAAACATCTGACAAAAAGATCTAAAAACACTGAAGCAGCAAACTTTGTGAAAACCAATAGTTGTGTCATTCTCAGAACTTTTGGGCATAACTGTATACAATAAGAATATACATGTCTAGTGATGGAACTGCTGATGAAGGGAATCTCAAAAATAAAAAGGTGGTTTTGAAATTAAATACCATTTGATTTTACTTGTTGCAGGTTAAGGTAACAAATCACACCAGAGCATACTTGTTAATTGAGTTTTGCATTTTTTTTGATTCTACCGGAAGCCTTGAACATATTATCAGAAGAAAATGGAGTTCTGTCACAGAGTAAAGTTGTACAGATGAAGTGGACAGGTACAACAGGAATGACGTACAACTGTGCAACCATAAAGAAAACACGTGTTTTTACATCTGCAAAACTGTGTCCCTGTGGACATTTTTGGAGAGTAACACAAAACCGATACAATGCAACATTAACTCAAAGTTAACTGTTGAAAAACTAAAACTAAATAAAATCTAAAAAATAAAATCAAAGACAAAACCACTCAAACAGACAAACCATGCCAAAGTTTCCCTAATGAACATTGGTGCATGTAAGTAAAGCATAACTCCCATATTGTATAAAGAATATAAAAGGCAGCTCAAAAGCAGATTCTAGATGATAATAAAGTTCTTTAGCAAGTCAATAACAAGTAGGGTACTGATCTTAGGGTGTATTGAACCTTAACAATGTGCTGAATAAAATCAATACAGCAAGCAATTCAAGATGAATGAAGAGCTCTTCAGAGCAGGAAGGTGCAGGTTATAACAAAACTGTCTGTTGCGGTAAATGTCTCCAAATAAAAAGTAGGCTGATCCAAAAGTTATTTTCAGTTTAGCAGAGAGAGAGAGAGAGAGAGTAAATATGGCTGAAGTCCTGCAGCACTTGCTTTTTGAACAACTGGGAAAGCCATATGGCTTGTGTGCTGCTCTGTAAAGGGACTGAAGTTATGCAGAAGAAAGTAAATTCAAGACTCTGCCAAAGTTAATACACTGCCTGGCCAAAAAAAAAAGTCGCCACCTGGATTTAACTAAGCAAATAGGTACAAGCCTCCTATTGGATAATTACTGCATGGGCGATTATCTTTCAGCTGGCAACAAGTTATTTAACCCCAACTGGTACAATGAGTTGCTTCTTATTTCTTAAAAAATCATGTCGAAAGACACATCTCGTTGTCGCGGAAAAGAGGTTAGTCTGTTTGAGAAGGGTCAAATCATTGGCATGCATCAAGCAGAGAAAACATCTAAGGAGATTGCAGAAACTACTAAAATTGGGTTAAGAACTGTCCAACGCATTATTAAAAACTGGAAGGATAGTGGGGACCCATCGTCTTGGAGGAAGAAATGTGGCCGGAAAAAAATCCTGAATGATCGTGATCGGCGATCACTTAAACGTTTGGTGAAATCAAATCGAAGACAAACAACAGTAGAACTGCTGCAGTTGGTCAGGTCTAGGTTCAGCAACAGTATGTGCTCCAAGAATGAGGTCAGCTGACTACCTGAATATACTGAATGACCAGGTTATTCCATCAATGGATTTTTTCTTCCCTGATGGCACGGGCATATTCCAAGATGACAATGCCAGGATTCATTGGGTTCAAATTGTGAAAGAGTGGTTCAGGGAGCATGAGACATCATTTTCACACATGGATTGGCTACCACAGAGTCCAGACCTTAACCTCATTGAGAATCTTTGGGATGTGCTGGAGAAGGCTTTGCGCAGTGGTCAGACTCTACCATCATCAATGCAAGATCTTGGTGAAAAATTAATGCAACACTGGATGGAACTAAATCTTGTGACATTGCAGAAGCTTATCGAAACAATGCCACAGCGAATGCGTGCCGTAATCAAAGCTAAAGGCAGTCCAATGAAATATTAGAGTGTGTGACCTTTTTTTTTGGCCAGGCAGTGTATTTTGACAGTGTACATCCTTCAGAATTTCAGACACTGGATTGTCTTCCTCTGCACCCTCTTTAAGCTCCACAGTCCTTGCGTTGTCTATGTGAAACTAGTCCTCTTGATCAACAAGTTTAACTTTTCAAGTCAGCAGCGGCTTGCTGAGTACATCTATAGTATAAAGTTGGTCTGCACTGTTGTATTCAGCATGGTAGTAAGTACGAGAAGGAGATCACTGATTGAGTCCCAGTGGGCGTTCCTGCTGTCAGTGGATTCCGCTGGTGGATACTACATCTTCTTTGACATACTAAAGAGTTCAGCCTTTGGCCTGAAGGAGACATTTTCTCAAGATTGACTGTAAGTAGCTATTTGCCATCTTTCAGAGATTATATTACAAGTAGGAAGGGACAGAAGGTAGAATAATGGACTCTACGAAGTCCCACATAATAATCATCTGGTTATTTTGTATCAGATGCATTACAGAAGAGCTGAAGCTGATGCTAAGCATGTTCAGGCCCGGCCAGTACTTGCATGGGAGACAATCTAGGAAAAGCTTGGGTTGGTGCTGGTAGAGGTGTTGTTGAAGCCAACAGGGGGCGCTTACCCTGTTGCCTGAATGTGGATCCCAATGCCCCAGTGCAGTGATGGGGACACTGTGCTGTAAACATGGCACCATGCTTCGGATGAGATGTAAAACCAAGGTCCTGGCTCTCTGTGGTCATAAAGAATCCCTGGCCATCTTTAGTAAACAATAGGTTGTATCCCGATATCCAAGCTAAATTGACCTCCTTGGCCTAGTCATTCTGGCTCCCTAATAATCCCATCTCTCTCTCTCTCTCACACACTTCACCACCTAATAGCTCATGTGTGGTTAAATGTACTGGTGCACAAATGGCTGCCATCACACAATTAGGTGGGTGGTACATATTAGTGGAGGTTGAAGTGGCTCCCCACTCACTAAAGTGCTTCAGTAGTGAGTAGAATGCTATATAAATGTAAAGAATTATTATAATCCTTTGGCCATCAGCACCTACCACTTAGCAATAAGATGAGTTACTGTTTCCGACTCTAACCAACACAATCTGTACTTATTGGTTTGCCATCTTTTTCCATTGTTACCTTGTTGTGCACAGGCCAGTACCCTGTGCAGTCATAGTGTGCGTCTTGGCTTCAGTTCACCTTTGCTAAGTCATTCATTGGTTAAGTGCAGATCCACATAAGATTGGAGAAGGAACTCTGAATACTTTCCCCTGTATTTGTGATCTTTCATCTTTCTAGTTCATCTCCCTTCTCTATTGGTCAAGACTTCTGAACTCCTAGTTTTGCAGTCAGTTGTGCTGCTGCTGACTGTGCACAAGCTGTGAGTATATGTGTCTTCATAATGCTTGAATAAGCTTTATAATTGAGGTTGTTTTGTGTTTTGACTTCATGTTGAAATACTTTCTGTACATGTTAGTTTTAGGAATTCATAAGGGACATATGCACCTTGCGCATAGTCAATTTCAATCATACCCATGTCTAATTCACATCTTGCAATGTATAATCTAGGGACACATTGAGTGTTATATATTAATTTGTATGTGTGCAGTAGTTTTCTGTCCAATCTATGATACCAAAGCTGTATGACAAGATGGAAATGGCCATCAAGTTCATGACCTGAATTTTATTGTGCATTACAAGGTAACTCCTGAGGATTGTCTTCGTTCAATGGATGTATTCTTTCCTGATGTTCCGCTTTAGTCTCTTCTCATTCATTTCTGTACTTCATTTATCTCTAGGTGTTTATTTTTCTTTTGGGTTTATTTCTTTGATGACATAATTCTTTACCAAGATCAAAATTTTCACTAGTTGCAAATTTTATGTTCATGAAGGTCACTGATCAAGTTCAAAGGTCATTTGGAAGTTGTTCTTTTACGAGTATGAATTCTTGTGTGTCTCCAAAAATCGCTACTCCTGGTGAACCTTTTGCCGCAGTCAGAACAGAAATATGGCTTTTCTCCATTATGTACTCTTCTGTGGTTGCGAAGGTGGCTTGCTTGTGAGAATCCTTGGCCACATTCTGAACAGAAATATGGCTTCTCTCCAGTGTGAATTCTTGTGTGGCTCTGAAGGGTGCTCTTTTGTGAGAATCCTTTGCCACATTCAAGACAGCCATATGGCTTCTCTCCGGTGTGAATTCGTTTGTGGGCCTGAAGACTGCTTGTTTGTGAAAAGCCTTTGCCACAATCAGAACAGCTATATGGCTTCTCTCCGGTGTGAACTCTCATGTGAATGCGAAGATTGCGTCTGGTAGACAATTGTTTGCCACAATCAGAACAGGAATATGTCTTGTCCCTAGTATCAACACTTTTGCATTTCTGAACAGTGCCATTAGGCAATTGATTTTCACTATCAGAATTGCTACATTGCTTCTCCACAGCATGAATACTTGTGTGCTTCTGAAGATTGTCACTGCAGGAGAATCGTTTACCACATTCAGAACAGCAATATGGCTTGTCTCCGGTGTGAACTTTTGCATGCTTTTGGAGACTGCAACTGGCAGAGAATTGCTTTCCACAGTCAGAACAGCAATACAACCCCTTTCCAAATGTTCTTGTGTGTCTTTTAAAATTGCCACTCCTAGTGAATGTTTTGCCACATTCTGAACAGCAATATGGCTTTTCTCCAGTGTGAACTCTTTTATGGTTGCGAAGATTGCTTATTTGTGAAAATTGTTTGCCACATTCAGGACAGGAATATGGCTTCTCTCCAGTGTGAATTCTTGTGTGACTCTGAAGAGTACTCTTTTGTGAGAATCTTTTGCCACATTCAGTACAGCTATATCTCTTTTCTCCAGTGTGAATTCTTTTGTGGGTCTGAAGAGTGCTTAATCGAGAGAATTGTTTGCCACATTCAGGACAGCTATATGGCTTCTCTCCAGTGTGAATTCTTGTGTGAGCATGAAGATTGCGTCCAGTGGAAAACTGCTTGCCACATTCAAAACAGGAATATGGCTGGTCTCCAGTGTCAATTCCTGTGCATTTCTTAAGTGTGCTACTGTTGGAGAATTGTTGTCCACTATCAGAATGGCAATATGGCTTCTGTACGGTGTGAATTCTTGCATGCAACTTAAGATTACCTCTGCAGAAAAAATGTTTGCCGCATTCATAACAGCAATATGGCCTCTCTCTTTTGTGAATTTTTGCATGCTTCTGGAGACTGCAACTGCTAGGGAATTGTTTGCCACAGTCAGAGCAGGAGTATGACCTTTTTTCACTACTATCTATGTGTTTCTTTAATTCACCAGCACTGACAAATCTTTTGCCACAATCAGAACAGCAATATGGCTTTTCTCTAGTGTGAATTCTTGAGTGATTGTGAAGTGTGGCCTTTTGTGAGAAGCGTTTACCACAGTCAGAACAGCCATATGGCTTCTCACCAGTATGAATTCTTTTGTGTGTTTGAAGAGTACTTGTTCGTGAGAATTCCCTGCCACATTCAGAACAGCTATATGGTTTCTCTCCAGTGTGAACTCTCATGTGGATGTGAAGATTGCGTCGGGTAGACAATTGTTTGCCACATTCAGGACAGCAATATAGCTTGGCTCCAGTGTGAATTCTTGTGCATTTCTCAAGAGTGCTACTGTTACAGCTTTCAGAAGAGCAACTTCTCTGTAAAGCAGCTGGCATCACACTCTCTGATCCAGATGTCACTGTCTTCTTATTCTGATCTTGCTGTGGCTGCTGAGGTCTGCACTGACATGGGGTTTTAAGAAATGAAGACGAGGAAATGTTGTTACTCTCTTCTCCATCTGCCAAAACATATGAATTCACAAATTAATTTTGATACAAGAATTAAAAAAATCTAAAAGGAAATACTTCAGTGTAAAATTCTCTGTTCTTGTTAAAAAAAAAAACATAACTCTACCACCCCACTATTTTTTTTGATGGTACACTTTTTCTCTGCTTAGAACAAAAATTGATTGCTATTCAAAATACCAAAAAAAACACCTCACTTTGTAAAACATTGAGACACTGAAGACAAAGACAATGTAAGATGGAAGGCAAGCTGTATTGTTGTGAGTCAACCCATCAAATTCATAATGCACGTTTAGTCATATGGGTGACATGCTGGCACATGGATAACTTTTCTGTCTCGCACCTTCAGAGTCCTTGGTTCAGTTCCCCACAATATCCCACAGATATCATGATTATTGACAACATATGTGAGTGTGTGCATGTCTTAATGAATGGACTGATTCACGGCATACTAGAGCAGCCTGACTTTCAAGCTATAGCTTCCTGCAGCTGAAATCTGTTTGAACTGGCTCTTTGTTTTCAAAAATGAACTCCTTCAATGAGAATGATATTAGCCCTCAGTAGCCAATGTTTAAAGTAGATCACTGTAAAGTTCATTTCATTTTATCTGATTTTATTCATATAAACAGAAACAATACACAATTAGGTACGAAAGCTGACAGAAAAAAGACAAGTGCCTAAAATAACACACGAGGCAAGCTGACTGACAGAGGGGGAAGATTCACTATCTTAGCAAATATGACAAGAAGATAAGCAACAAACAACTGTTCACTGCCAAAGTAGGATATTGAGGGAAAGAAGGAGTGTGTAGTGACCCAAAAGTTCAGTTACTGTTTTGAAGTGGCTGTTCTGTTTTCTGTGAGTGATGATCCAGCAAACCAGAAATACCCATGTGTGGAGCTTGCATGATCATGATCCAGACTCCTGAACTTTAGGAAATGTACAAATGCTTAGGCATTGCCCAGAACAGCAGAACTCACCTATAGATGGTTGGAAGACATCACTTCTGCCCGTGCCTAGGACAACATGCTTTCCTACACTCTGTCTCGAAGCTGTACAAGCACTGATCACAGGAAACCCCAACTGTATCATGCTTTGGCCAAGTATAGCTCTCCGTTGAGTATTACATTCTTAATCCTATATTAAGTATAATTTCCTTTAATGTTATTGATTTTTTTCTACCTTTTAGAATCAGATAGATATATCTTTATGTATAGTATATTGCTGGGTTAGTAATGGCTGCAGTCTCTAACAAACCTCATCCCAGGGTGCATGCAACCCCTGCTGGATACATTTGGCAGTGCGAGCAGGACTGTAGCACAATTCCTAACCACAACAAATTCATTCTGATGCTTCAGATGATATCAGCAAGGAAAAGACCAGCAATTAAAACTAGAATTACCAAAGACTACGAAAAAACTTGTAATTCCGGCCCAATTTAAATCTGCTTGCACCTCTCCGTCTGCATCTTTTTCCTTGTAAATGTGTTGATAATCCCAAGCAGCAAGCAACCTGCTATCTATTCCTTCCACCGCAACAGAAATGGCAAAAACCTCTCCCAGCTCAAGCCTTGTTTATCAGGGAGTCAGATACCTAGAGCTGTATAGGCTAAATAATATATCATTATTTGGAACACATGCATTTCATGTGTGTTCCGTATCTATAAAGATCTATGTAAGTATAGGATGACAGGAAATGCAAGAAATGTTGAACACATACCTAAAAGACAAACTTTTTTCCTGTTTTTGTACTAACAGCAAAATTTTGACATGAAGTGTATAATGTGTGAAGACTGAAGTCCAAATATCAAGCACTTTCAGAAAAGTTACAAATATAACAGAACAAATGCACTTTTATTCAAGACTATAACTGGAGAAAAAGAAATCAGGTTAGTGTACGTCGTGGTAGCGACTAATTTGGTAGTACAGTGGTAAGAGCTGCTGACTCCTATTCAAAAGGTCGCGGGTTCGAGCCTTCCCGTGTCCCAAAATAAACATTTAGAATAGTGAGCTACTCTTAGTTCTAGTGTTGAGCAGATTGGCCACCCATGGCTGGGTAATCAACATCCTAGCTACAATTGGACAGGGAGCTGGCTTTCCCACAGTTGTAAGTTGGCAGGCTTGAAGCTAGGTTTAAAATGTCATTAGTACATGTAGCAAGCAATAGGAAAAATGCTGTTTATGTGAACATTTATTTTTCGACTTGGGTTTAAAAATCCCACCGAGAAGAAATGTGGGGAATAAAGTGACATTAGTCATAGGCACAGTTAACTTGAACCGAGATCTCCGTAATGGTAAGGGATAGGAGTTAAGGAAATATGTGAGAAAAATTTGGATACCTTACGCTTAATGGATTTACAGATGCTTGTTAAAGCACAAGTAGAAAATAAGTGCCATATTGGGGACCACTGTTATTCACAAACTATGTTACACCGTTAACTATTAGAAAATGATGCGTTAGAAAAGTTACGAGAAACTGTGCACTATTAAGCGTTGGTGCATGCAGATACTGTGATGTGCAAGAAGGTGTGCTGTAGTTACCTTGCTGAAAGATGGGCCAACCATAGTTAAAACTAACAACAGCTTCAATGTCCTTGAAGCCTGCATAGCCTGGAGCCATGCAAACTAAAATCACAGCAGCGGCTTGCTATATAAAAGAACTGGGCGTGGTCTCCCCTCGACTTTCTTGTATACTCAGATATGGGGAGGGATATTTGAGGAGCAAACTGCAAGACAATAATTATATTTTTATATTATGTACATTAAAGAGCCAACAACAACAAACCAAATTAAAAATATATTGAACAATTGTTATAAAAGGAAAGTTGAATAAATCGGATTCAGCAGATGTATGAACAAAAGGTAAAGTACCACTTCTAGTTAATGGAAATAGGCTAAAAGTTGATAGAAATCTGCGTTTTGTACCTAATACTTGTATGCAAAATTTGGTTGACCTAAGTGAAAGCATACTCAAATTATCATGTTTTATATATATATATTATATATATTATATATATATATATATATATATATATATATATATATATATATACACACACACACACATAATTCCAAAAGTGGTATTTTTCGGACTCAGGGAGATCTAGAACATCGAGATTCATCAAAATGTCAAAATGGAGTTTTTGGACGATTACAATACTTTGCCGATACTTTGTGGTACCCAGCCGGGACACCCTAGAAGATCGGAGGAGGGCTTGTGCCTCCTCCAGACCTCGAGGGGGTGACCACCCTGGGGGCCACGGGTACAGAGCTGGGAACTCGACCCTGTATGGGCCCATGGTCACCGCCAGGGGGCACCCAATACCTGTAGGACCCTGGACCTCAGCACTTCCGCCACGCCAGGAAGTGCTGGGGGGAAGAAAAGCAGGGACACCCGGAGTGATTCCGGGGATACAGTCGGCACTTCCGCCACACTGGGACGTGTCGGTGGGAGATTGCCGGGGACACACCTGGAGCACATCTGGGTGCCTATATAAAGGGACCGCCTCCCTTCAGAGGATGGCTTGCGTCGGGAGAGCAGAGTGGACGAGGTCTCTGGAGGAGAGGAGGCAGCGGTCTGAAGGAAAGCCATAGTGTATTGGCCAGGACTGTGGGGTATTGGGGTTGAAGAGAGCATTATTGTAATATGGAAGACAGCAATAAACATGTGTGGGGTATTTACAACGTGTCTGCCTGTCTGTGTCCGGGTCATATTCCACAACTTCATATATGAGAAAGTCAGGGAGGTCTAAAATGTTGCAATTCATCAAAATCTCAACGTCGTATCTTTGGATGATTATGAAACTTTCCTAATACTTTGTATACGAGACAAAAAAAAATCAAATCTGTCCACCCGTTAAAAGCACCGTCTCAGGTAGCGCTACTTTCACTTTCCACTATGGCTGACACTCTATATCACTGCAGCTTTGAAGTCGCGGGGAAAAATAAAGGAAGTCACAACCCACAACAGTGATATGAGCCATCATAGTTATTAGTCAGCCATTCATACTGGGAATAGAAAAAAGAACAAACAACAAAAAAAGAAAGTTATCTTTTGAAGTATTGCTTAACTTACTGTACATGCTTGTGTTAATACTGTTTTTTTTTTTTTGTTGTTTTTTTTAAACTTAGGAGCAGTTGCTGACAAGGTTTTCGAAATATCTGATATAAATTTATTTCCAGAGTAAATCTGGGTTAAAGTATATGTTAAAATGTACGTAGTAAAACTAGGGGGCTTTGCCCCCTGCTCACTTCGCACTAGCCATTGTGTCTCTGTGGCTCGTATTACGAAGGGGGGGAGGGGGGCTGAAGGCACGTTAAGGAGATGTGGTTGGATCAGCTGCTGGCTTGCTGCTCCTACTGCTGAGCTGTGTGTTGATCATTTTAAAGTCTGTACAGCAGTTGATCTTTTGTCTCACTGCCTTGTCTCATGGGACATTAAAGTGTCTCCAAGAAAATCATGTATCGTCTCGTTCCAAGCCTTTCAACATTTTTTTTTTTATAATAGAGAGACATCTCCACTTTTACTTAAAAAGAGTGGTACACATGTGAAACATCTTTCTTTCAAACCCTGATCATATTTTAAGGAAAAATGTTTTTTTGGTAAGTATTAAGCTCAAGGGAGACAATTACTTTCAATTTTCTTCCCTTTCTTGTTCCTGATGTGTGTGTGTGTGTTAGGTTGTGTATTTTGAGTACTATTACGATGGAGAGTGTGGTGGCACAGTGGTGAGCACTCTGATGGGAAGTGAAGGTTCAAGCTTATATATGTTCTTTGTTGAGTTGGTATAGTCTCTGTGACCGCGTAGCTTTTTTCTGGGAATGCTTACTTGCTGTGGAATTGTGCTGCGTGGTTTACTAATGTAGCTGCGTTTAAAAGTTCTGTAGCTTTTAGTTTGCTTCATACGATGATCCAAGCATCAGTGTGATGTGTGATCAAATAATTCCACAGACAAATATCTTTGTTTTAAAAGTTTTAGTAAAATTTCAAAGCAAAACAGTTCCCACAAAAAATAGAGAAAACATTGATATAGCAAAGAAAAGTTTTTGTTTAAGAAAAGTTCTGCTTAAGGCTTGTAAATTGTGTTTCATTTCTCTAAGTTTGGTCATAGAGTTGTACTTGAGGCATGTTAGGCAAGTTAATCCCGTAAGCACAATCAGAAAACTGTATGCCATCTCCTACTTGGAAAGATACAGCAGGGAAAATAAGTAGGCGTCAACTTTTTTCTCAGTAAATATATTTCTAAAGCTAGTGACATGAAATTTTCACCAGATGTCGGTAACAACCCAAGTAATCCACGCATGCAAAGAAATCAAAACCAATAAGTCCATAAATTAAGTTATGTGTAATAAAGTGGAATGACACAGGGAATAAGTGTTCAACACGCTCACTGAAGTGTATTTAATATTTCACAGAAAAGTCTTTGTTTGCTAATGACAGCTTTACGATGCCTCCTGTATGGAGAAACGAGTCACATGCATTGCTCAGGTGTGACTTTGGCCCATTCTTCCACACAAACTGTCTTCAAATCTTAAAGGACTCTTCTATGAACTCTGATCTTCAGTTCTTTCCATAGATTTTCAGTTGGATTCGAGTCGGGTGATTGACTGGGCCATTCTAGCAGCCTAAAAACATGCAGTGGCCTTCAGATGATTCATTTGATTGGGACAAATGGAAACATTTACAAGATATATCAATAAAATGTAATGCAATTCTTCAAAAAGCTAAAAGTGTGGGGTTTCGATCTAGCTTGTATGTCATGGGTTGCAGAGAACAACCTGTAGCAATAATAAGTGCTCAGGCTCAAAAGAAGGAAAAAAATAAAGCTCATATTTTCTAAGGTAGAGAGTGCTGTACAAGGTCAACACAGTTAGCTTCCATTGTTGGATTTTGCTTGTGTCGAAAAATAACAGGAATGTAAGTGTGACAAGGATCAGAAACAGACCTGTAAATGAGAACCTCAGCTGTGTTAGGAGTCAGAAACTCTGGGCTTGTTCGGGACCAGGAGGAGGTTGCAGAGAAAGGAGACTCCGCTCTAGCGCAGAACCATTCTTAAGACAGTGAGCGATGTAGAGGATTTGGGATTTCAGGAATTAATGAGTCTATAATGTACCGAAGAAAGGGGTCATTACAAAATTAGTATGAGTGGAACTGTGAAACATATACAAAATAAAACGGCAAGAAAAATGTCACTCATGCATATCATGAAGGAACAGTGAAAGTACTTCATCTAACAAACATCCCAGCTATCCTCCCATTCCTGTTCCACTCTAAGACAACTGCCAAAATCGGGGCAAAGGAGGAACACAGAGGAGATCCTTTTCAGTGCTCTTTGTTCCCCTACCCTCATGACACAGAACAATTAAACTACCCAAATGATATGCCCTTTGTGTATGATGCCAGCTGGCATGGATGCAGGTTGTAATCATCTGTATGGATGTGTCCACCAGCCACGGTCCCCTCCAAATACACTTGCCAAAGCCTGAAAGTACAGATTTAGAATCAGTTTTTGATTGTAAATTGCTGCTGTTGGTCATCCGACATGGGAGTGAGTTAAGGCACAAACTGCCAGTTAAGACCAAACCACTGGCCAGTTTGTAATCCTAATCATGAGGACGGTGATCAGATCAAAACAACAACAACATTTATTTCTAGAGAACATTTTCATCCAAATGATGTAGCTCAAATTGCTTTACAAGATGAAGAAAGAAAAAATATAAAAATTAGGCGATACTAAGTAAAGAATAAAGTAAGGTCCGATGTCGAGGGAGGACAGAAAAAACAAACAAAAAAACAAAATCTGCAGGGGTTCCAAGGCCATGAGACCATCCAGCCCCCTCTAGGCAGTGGTGTAGCTCGAGTTAGCGTCACTAGGGGCGGGGCGGGGCTTCAATTTGCCACCCTCCAACGTATTCTGAATATGTTAACCTATTTAAATAGAAAATTAAAATGATGTATAGAGAAAAATTAAGATACATTTTGCATAGATTTATTTATATAGAGAGAAACAGCAATATTTTTTTCACATATCCATATTACTAACCAAGAATGCTAAACCGGATGATGGACGCAGGCACATCCGGCCATGGGCCGTAGCTGCAAAAAGACGTACTGCGCAGGCGCAAGAAAGGGCGGACGGGATACACACCAAGAGGGGGATTTAACAAGCCCCTGGAACACAAAAAAAAAAGAACACAAAACCACCCCACACACCCTACAAGCAACGGAACGGGACACACACAAAGAGGGGGATTCAACAAGCCCCTGGAACACAAAACGAAAGAAGACGCTCGCTCAACAACAATCCTCACCCACCCACCCCCCCCCCCCCCCCAATCAATAAGAAGTGACACCCAAAGCCACATATCTAAAGGAAATGTCCATATTAAACATACGTCATCTCAAAACCTTCACACTAGGCAGCATAGGTGGATCTCATTAAAATAAAGCACTATTAACCGTTCAACTGGAGAAAAGGCTCCATATTAACAGTGAGTGCGATCATCCTTAATACTTATACATATTTCGCACGCTGAGGAACACACGGTCACGGGTACAAAACGATTCGGATCGGATAACGGAACCAAACACACGAACACGAATGAAACAAAAAGAATACACGGCGGCGCATACAATGCGCTTCGGAAAATACGTGAGAAAAAATGTCTCGGATCAAAAAACGCAAAGCTCAAGTAACCCCGTTACAGAGACGTGCCCAAATGAACAGACACATTGAACGTAGATGCATACGGCGCGCGTCTCAAAGTGCTGCATCAAAACAAGCACGATTTCAAAAGAAAGAGCTTGCGTCTCAGACATGCAAAAAAGGGAGCAAAGCAACGCGCATATGACCGGCCAGAAAACAAGCAAGCAGGACTCAAAAAGCAGAAAGCTCAACTGACCGACATACAAAAACGGACAAGGCACGATACAAACAATGCACGACGTAGAGTGAAACGGACTTTGCGCAAAGCGGAGGCGGATCAATTAAAACTCAAAAATAGCGCGTCACAAATAATGGACATGCAACAACGCGGCACTCAAACTCCACAAGCAAAACATGCCCGTCGCAGACATCAACACCAGACGTCTGCTAAACGCTTACGCCAGTTGGCTGACAACGCTTTCAATAATGAGTCCACTATTAAGGAAAATTCATTGGGATTAATGAATGTCATTTGCAATCATTGTCATTCACTTAACTTCACAGAAGAAACAACTGGCAATACAAATAATGAATTTACACGTTGTTGTCAAAAGGGGCAGATTAGACTGCCTCCTTTACATTCATATCCTGAATATCTACAGAAGCTTCTAACTAAGGATGTGCCTGAAAGTAAAAACTTAGATATACTCCATCCATCCATCCATTATCCAACCCGCTATATCCTCACTACAGGGTCGCGGGGGTCTGCTGGAGCCAATCCCAGCCAACACAGGGCACAAGGGCCGGGCAGGGCGCCAGCCCACTGCAGGGCGCACACAACACCAAGCACACACTGGAACAATTCAGGATCGCCAATGCACCTAACCTGCATGCCTTTGGACTGTGGGAGGAAACCCACGCAGACACGGGGAGAACATGCAGACTCCACGCAGGGAGGACCCGGGAAGTAAAAACTTAGATCCTACAATACTTCATTTGCTTTTGCATCTACCGGAGTACATATCAGGCCACCAAAAGGCAATGGCCCATACTGCTTTCGCATATGTGGTTAACACAACGCACTATATTATGTCCAAAAAATATTAATGTTAATCACATTATTAACCAGGTCATTTCATTACTTCCTGGAGAGACACGGCTCTTTCTAAGCTCTGACAAAGTTGACTCTGATGACGACAATGAACATCTGAATTTCCCATTAGAATATTTGAACACTCCTAACCCGGACGAATGACCACAACACAACCTTACCCTTAAAAACGGAACAATAATCATGCTATTAAGAAACCTTAACACTAAACAGGGTTTATGCAATGGCACACGGTTAGTCGTCAACACCATAACACACAATGTTATTCAAGCAACAGTTCTTTCAGATTCACTTGCTAACAATACTGTTCTCATTCTTGGAATTGACCTTACGAGTTCTGACCTAGAATTACCTTTTACATTGAAACACCGACAGTTCCCCATTAAACCTGCATTTGCCATGACCAGCAACAAATCACAAGGACAAACCATGGACAAGGTTGGCATCTACCTCTCTGAACCCGTTTTTGGACATGGACAACTTTATTTTGCCTCTCATGTGTTCGACGTTCATCTCACATTAAAGTTAAAATTAAAAATGATCCATGCCAAGGAAGACTCATTCAAAGACTAGACACCATCTTTACTACTAATGTTGTATACAGAGAAATATTCCTATAAAACATTACTCTATGCCAAACACTCTATTTTGTATTTATATAGGCATCATCCAAACCTGCACACTATTCTATATCTAATTCATACATCTCACTCTTTGTCATGCCCCAACGCCAGGGGTTGGCGAGCGAAGCGAGCAGGGGGCAGAGCCCCCTAGTAATTATTTATAAGCATCAACTAGACAAGAATATAGTACAGACGCACTGATAAGCCATGTTCTGATTATTAGTTTAATATAATTACGCTGCGAAAACCAGAACCAGTGTCATGTACAAGTGATAGGTGGGGATGTGCAAGAATGCATTCGGATTGTTAACGAAACGAAATTATACATTGTGAATTAGTTGTTTATCTTCCTAGGAAATTATTATCGGTGTAATGAATTTGTGAGTTTCCCCTTGGGATTAATAAAGTATCTATCTATCTAATGTTTCTGTTTATTTTTGTTATTGCCTCATAAATTTCAACTGCTGTGTCTAATGCCGTCACAGAAGGACCGTCTGAAAATTATTATTTTTTTTTTTTTTAATATTTTTATTTTATTAATTTTCATTGTAATCATTCCATACAAACAGATCAATTTATAACCCAACAGATTTGAAGACTAATCAAACCCCACCCCTGAGAAGGAGAGCTTAGCTAAAGGAAAATTGCTTTAGGCTTTTTAATAAGGCAACATTAAACAAAAGAAAGGCAGAAGTAAATATCTATGTAAATAAGAGATGGAGAAGGGAGTTAAATGCAATAATAGTTATTTCTCTTATTCTAAAATAATATTGATTAAATCCTGCCATGTTTTGAAAAAATGTTGTACAGATCCTCTAACTGAAAATTTGATTTTTTCCAATTTCAAATAATATAAAACATCGGTTTCCCACTGACTTATAAGAGGAGAATTAGGATTCTTCCAATTTAACAGAATAAGTCTGCGTGCCAAAAGTGTAGTGAATGCAATCACAGTTTGCTTGTCCTTCTCCAATTCAAGTCCATCTGGAAGGACACCAAACACAGCTGTTAATGGGTTAGGAGGGATTGTGATACCAAGGCTGTCTGAGAGGCACTTAAAAATTTGTGTCCAAAATGATGTTAGTTTGGTGCAGGCCCAGAACATGTGACCCAGTGAGGCAGGAGCTTGGTTGCATCGCTCGCAGGTTGGATCCTGGCCTGGAAACATTTTGGACAGTTTTAAGCAAGACAGATGAGCTCGATATATAATTTTTAGTTGAATAATTCTATGCTTTGCGCATATAGAACTCGAGTGAATTCTCTGCTTTGCTACCTTCCACTCCTTTTCTGATATATTGATTAAGAGATCTTCTTCCCAATGTCCTCTTGGATCTTTGAAAGGTAGGGACTCTAATAAGATTTTATATATTGCGGAAATAGTGTTTGTTTCCTCGAAATTGAGCAGTATTTTTTCCAGCATTGTGGAGGGTGCAAGGTGGGGGAAATCGGGCAATTTCTGTTTAACAAAATTTCTAATTTGAAGATAGTAAAAGAAATGTGTAGCTGGGAGGTTAAATTTTGAACGTAATTGTTCAAAAGATGTAAATATGTTGTCTATATAAAGATCTCTGAGCATTTTAATCCCAAAACTTTTCCAGGTATTAAAAACTGGATATACTTGCGAAGGTTGAAAGAGGTGGTTCTCTTGCAGAGGTGCCACTGATAAAAGATTTTGCATCTTAAAATGCTTCCTAATTTGGTTCCATATTCTGAGTGAGTAAAGCACAATTGGGTTATTAGTATATTTGCGATAACTTTCATTTATTGGAGAGCAGAGCAGGGAATATAAAGAAGTACTACAGGATTTTACTTCTATTGCGGACCAAGCCTGTGTATGTGCATTTATTTGTGTCCAGGTTTTTATGGCTTGTATGTTTGCTGCCCAGTAATAAAAATGAAAATTAGGTAAAGCCATGCCACCTTCTGCCTGAGGTCTTTGTAGGGTCGCTCTTCAGATATGTGGGTGTTTTGAGTTCCAAATGAATGAGGTTATTATTGAATCTAACTGTTGTCAGAAGAACTACCAAAAGACATCGAGAAGGTTTGGGGCAGCCACCCATTTAATCGATTATGGCTGCAAAAGCTATTAAAGAACAGAGACATGTTCATTCAATCGAGTCCAAAACAGAACTGACTTCCAGGTAGCAAGATGGCAGCTTTAAAGGCCAGTAGCGGAAGTGATGTCATCCCGACCGGAACCAGAAGTGACGTCAGTGGCTGCCCCAGAGCCGGGTGGGATTTCCCAAGAATGGTCTGCAAAAGATCGAGAGGGAAAATTAGTGCACTCCGCCCCCCCCGGTCTGGCATGGAACTACCTGTATTTAAGCCCTTTAGCTGTCTCCTAAACACACGTGTGTGACACTGTTTAAAAAACGATTTATTGATATATATTGAAATGTTTTGAAATAAAAAGAGAAGTTTAGGAAGGATATTCATCTTAACAATGTTAATTCTTCCGGCTAGAGTGAGATGAAGGGTTGACCATCTATGCAAGTCTTGCTTAATTTTTTCCATACAGACGCCAAAATTTTGTTGATAAAGAGCTTTATGTTTACTTGTGATATTTACCCCTAGGTATTTAAACTGATCTGCTATGGTAAAAGGTAGGGTGTCTAATCTAATATTATATGCTTGTGAATTCACTGGAAAGAGTATACTTTTATTCAGATTAATTCTAAGACCAGATATCTTTTGAAATTCTGTTAGTGCTGTTAAAACAGCAGGGACAGTGCTTTCTGGGTCTGATATATATAAGACCATATCATCTGCATATAGAGAAATTTTCTGTTCCAGTCCTTCTCTGACAATCCCCTTTATCTGATAAGAATTTCGGCAGTGAACCGCCAGTGGTTCAATAACGATTGCAAACAACAGTGGCGACAAGGGACATCCTTGTCTGGTACCACGTTCTAGTTTAAAGTAGTCTGAGCAAATGTTATTAATACAAACTGAAGCTTCTGGATTGGTATACAGTAGTTTGATCCAAGTACAAATATTTGGGCCAAACCCAAATTTCTCCAATGCAGTGAAAAGGTGTTTGATTTTGCTGTTGAATATATAACATTAAACAAGCGTCGGAGATTTGAAGATTGGTGTCGGCCTTTAATAAATCCAGTTTGATCTTGTGATATTACCGAGGGCAGCACTATCTCCAATCTTCTAGCTAGGATTTTTGAGAGTATCTTAACATCATTATTCAGGAGTGAAATTGGTCTATATGATGCACATTGTAACAAGTCCTTATTTTGTTTAGGAAAGACGGTGATTAATGCTTGTCGAAATGTTTGAGGTAGTATTTGGTTGTCTCTAGCTTCTGTAAATGTTGCCAATAAGAGTGGAGCTAGCTGAGTGGAGAATTTCTTATAAAACTCTACGGGGTAACCATCAGGGCCTGATGATTTCCCGCTTTGTAGTGACTTTATAGCGTCTAGTAATTCTGTTAGCGTTAGAGGTTTATCCAGTTCCTCAGCACTTAAAGCATCTATTTGTGGTATTTGTGAATTATCCAGAAATGCATTAGATTCTGTGTTGTCTTCTTTGGGCTCAGTGGAATATAAAGACTTATAGTAATCTCTAAATGTGTGCATTATTTTATTATGGTCGATTTCTTCTCCATTCTTGTTGGTGATTACTGGTATTGCATTGTGAACTTCTTGTTTATGAATTTGTTGAGCTAAAAGCTTATTAGCTTTTTCTCCGTGTTCATAGTAATGCTGTCTAGACTTATAAATAAGTTGTTCAGTTTCTTTAGTTGTTAAGATGTTAAGTTCTGTATGCAGGGCCTGCCTTTTCCTGTGGAGAACTTCATTTGGACGCCTGGCTTGTTCTTCATCTATTCTAGTAATTTCATTTCTTAGCTCTGACACTTTCTTGGTTTCTAATTTATTTTTGTGGGAAAGATATGAAATAATCTGTCCTCTTAAGAAGGCCTTTAGAGTTTCCCAGAGTGTTCCTGCAGAAACCTCTGTGGACGTGTTTGTCTCTAGGAAGAAGCTGATTTGTTTGGATATAAATTCTGTGCAGTTCTCGTCTGCCAATAAAAGAGGGTTAAGACGCCATCTACGAGGTGAGTGTGAGGGGCTTAATGATTTTAGCTCCAAGACTAGAGGGGCATGGTCAGAGATAACAATTGTGTCATATTTGCATGATTTAATTGTAGGCAGGAAATTATTATCTATAAAAAAATAATCAATTCTTGAGTAGCTATAATGCACTGGTGAGTAGAACGAATATGTTCTTGAGTTTGGGTTAAGAAACCTCCAGGGGTCTGACAAGTTGTGATCATTCAAAAACTGTGTAATTATCTTTGCAGTATTAGATGTCGTCCCCCCTGTCACAGGAGTCCTATCTAAGAGTGGATTTAAAACACAATTAAAATCCCCAGCCATTATAATTTTATGAGTGTTCACATTGGGAATGGATGCAAATAGATTTTGCATGAATTCCTTATCATCAACATTGGGTGCATAAACATTTATCAAAATCATTTTACTGTTATATAAGTTGCCCATGACCATCACATATCTCCCTTCAGGGCCCGACACTACATCTGATGCTACAAATGGAACTGTTCTATGTATGAGAATTCCCACCCCTCTAGTTTTCTTTATAAAGCTAGAATGGAACATTTGGCCAGTCCAGTCTTTTTGTAATCTGAACTGATCCTTGGTTAGTAAGTGGGTTTCCTGTAGAAATACTATTTTAGCGTTTAAGCCTGTTAGGTGAGAGCATACTTTCTTTCTCTTTAATTCGTGATTCAGGCCTTTAACATTCCAGCTCACAAAGTTAACTGTCCCATCATGGAGACATTGATTCTGAGTTTTTAATGTCATTATAGTTTTAATTGGTAATATGGCAGTTTTAATCTTAGTTTCAAGATTCCCCATGAGTTATTGCATTTTAGCCTATTGTTGCATTGATATTTATAATTATAAGAATTACAAGAATAGATTAGATATAACCTGCTCTCCTTCTCTCCCCTCTTTGTCCCCCCACCCCTCCATTTTGCCTCCCCACATGAGGCTAGATCCCACTTCGCGATGTTCCAGTCCTCTGACATACGAAGAGACAGAGCACGTCCAAAACAAAACAAACCCCACCCTTCAGCGGCGTTACAGAATTAAAACAGAGATATCTTTTGCAGTTAAATTCTTAATACTATCTGCCGAAAATGTTCTCATTAACAATATTTAAGCTTGAAATAATCTTCAGCGCTTTTAAGTTAAGATATTAAGATTAAAAAAAAAAAAAAAAAAAAGAAACAACCCTGGGAATGATTTTAAAAACTAGTCTAGAATAAACCTGGTAATTCCTACTGTAATAGTATAATGGTAATAGTATAAATAGTAGAAAAAGCAGTAAACCAAGGGTATGAAGTTAAACAGTCTACTTTAAGGTATAGTAAAATAAAAAAAAAAGGAAGAAGAAAAAAAAAAAAACAATCCTACTTTAATTACTTCCACACTTTCACACTCACGTCTATAACTCTATAACTCTGATTAAAACATAAACATATAAAGTCCAGATAAAAAAAAAGGGATGTATAATTATAATACCAGTCTCTTTAAACATGGATCCAGAGAGCAGATCATAGGTCCTTCCCGTGCCTTGATAGAATATGGCTCCTTATTAACTTTCAAAAAAGTGTCGGAAACAGCTTCTTTAGTTCCTTTTCAGCTTCTTCTTTGCTTAGGAAAATATAATATTGATCTTGAACTTCCACTTTCAGTTTGGCGGGATACAAGAGGCTGTATTTGATATCGGCTTTCCGTAGCAACTTTTTAATGTCGATGTAGGATCTGCGTTTTGCAGCAGTTGATGGTGAGAAGTCGGGAAAAATACGAATAAGATTATTTTCGAATATAATCTCTTGCTTGTGTCTGAGAAGTGCCATCACATCAAGCTTACATCGTAGTCGCTCGAAGCGGACAATAAAAGACCTAGGTTTGAAGGCGCTTGGTATCTTTGTGCGATAAGCCGTGGCTATCTCAATGTCGAGTTTAAAGTCATCTCCAGTTATTTTAGACAGTAATTCTACTGCAAATTTCACTGGGCTTGAGCTTTCTCGTTTCTCAGGTATACCCTCAATTCTTATATTATTTCTTCTGCACCCATCCTCCAGGGCTGCAAGTCTGTCTCCAAGTTTTTTGCATTCCGAGTTCGCAGCTGTGGCTTTTTCATCAGCGTTAGATGCCAGTTTTTCCGCTGTTTCCACTCGAGCCGTGAGTCCCTGCTTAACGTCTTCCAGCTGATCTGAAACGTCATTAATATGGTCATCAAGCATTTTCAGTTTTGAATTAGTTTGTTCAATGTGTTCCACTAATTTCTCCAACATGCCTTTAAAGTTCACATCAAAACGTTTAAATAGACGCGTTTCCTTATCTTTGTTATCCTTCTTGAGCTCAATGGTCACCTTCTTAAGATCATTCGTGTTATCTTTCTTAAGCTCATTCTTAAGCTCATTCATGGCCGTAACCATGGTAGTGGCCAGTGTAGCGATCATCTCTTTCAGTTCGGACAGTTCGCTTCGGCTTTCGTGCTCCGCGAGTGGAAATGCAGCCCCTGTTACAGTAGGCGCTGCCGGCTCGCGATGAGTAGATGAGAGCACGTCCTGCAGAGCCCTTTCTAGTCTCGAATGATCCTCAGAAATCGGCGATCCATCGCGACCTGTATCACTTGCACCTTCGCTCCCATTTTCACTCTCGACTGGAGACGATTAAACGGAGCGGGGTCCCAGGAATTCTGCGCATTCGTCTGCCTGTTCCAAGTCAGTCTCCGTGAGGCCATACCTTGCACTTGCACTCAGGCCGGAAGTCTGTCCAGACTTTGCTACAGCTTTAAGTTTCTTTTCCGGTTCTTTCTGACTTTTCTTCTTGTTACTCATGCTTGTATATTGTAGTGGAAGTTCCTTGGTCGGGTTAAATACAGAATACCTCTAAATAATATGAAATACGTGGGAAAATAAAGCCGCTGCTAGCGGAGCTCTGCTTCAGACATCCATCTCCTATAAACGGACGAAACCAACTCCTGAAAATGATTTTTGAAGCATTTGTGTATGAAAATCAGAGAATTCATTCATGAGTGATATTTTTCCGAACCCTGCTGCTTACACGTGAAATGTTCTGAGCTTTTTGGCCAATAATGCCGCCCCCCCCAAAAATGTGCCGCCCCCTCCGCCCGCCCCTAGCTACGCCACTGCCTCTAGGCATTCTACCGAACATAAAGGACCTCAATCATTTAAACTCTTTTGACTCTGAAGCCTTAAATTGGTATTTTAATGCCTTCAGATTAAACCAGAAGGTTGACTGAATTCGTGTGCTGCAGTCAACAAACCAACAATGAAACACCCACTGGTTTTTTTTGGAATGGATGCAAAGCAAGGAGACATACTGGCCTTAATTGGAATGATGGACAATTGACTTTATTGAATTATGTCTATGTAAATTTGTATTTATGCATACCTGACTGGATATTTTCACGCTGAAGAACATAGGAGGGAAATGGCAATGCATTTCCTTCAACTAGACTCACAGTTAAAAAAAAATTAAGACAGTGAAATGCTTGAGGCACAGACACCATTTTACACAGGACAGGCACCTTATTGGCACATGAGGTTTAGAGGGCAGCTGAGGGCCAAAGGCAGGGAGCACGGAGGCTTTACTTAGAGTCCTGTGGATCCCAAAGTGAGTGACGACTGCTTTATTTGTAATTCCCCAGACCTCTAGAGGCAAAACCATCCAACTAAAGGGTAAAATCAAGAGAAGGCAGCTGGGCAACCTAGTCAGCTCAGTGTTTCTATCCCTTCATTAAGCCCAATAAGGATTTGCTGATCCAGTAACTTCACCCTGCTTACACATCTACTTCTCTGAACCTTCTTCTTAAAGCTACTGCTGGTGTTACCTGCTCTGCCAGGACCTTCCACTGGTGGTTCTTTCTTCCTAAACTGTTGTCATAGTGGCTTTAGAAGGCTGGCCCACTAAAGTGCCCAAATCTGACTGGATTTTGTGTCACTACAGGCCATCTTATTGGCCACCAGGCAATTCTGTCAAGTGGTTCACCCATTCATCTTTTGAGAGGGGATCTGTAAATGGGGGTTTTGGACTAAGTGTATAATTGTATTTATAAATACCATCCACTCTTACAGGGAGCCAGTGAGCACCTTTTACATTTGTGGGAATTCTATAATCCACATTATTGAGCAGAAATCTTCCAAAGGACTTTTATTTTATTTTTTTTTTTACTTTTTATTTTATTTCTATTTATGTTTTATGTTAATTGTTTTGTTTTTCTTTTATTCTATTATTGTAAAGCACTTTGGCCACAGCATTACTATGTTGTTTTAAATGTACTATATAAATAAATTGACATTGACATTGACAAAGACACCACAACATTTTTTATTTGGGTCAGATCAAAAAGTTTGAGGAATTGGCATTTTACCAACCATGCTAGTGTCAACACTGCACACTAACCTGGGTACTGTAAATGATCCATACAGTATGTTGTGAGAGAGGAGAGAGAGAGGTTGGAAGCATGCATGTTGAGACAGAGAGACCCAAAATTATCCATTATCCAAGATAATGCTAACTGGCAATGCTGTTTTTCTGGATCAACAAGGAGTAGCACAGACAGTGTCCTTCCCTTCAGCAGTCATAACGCAAGCACTTTAGAAGAGGTCATCCACCTGAAGCTAACCATGTTCAGGCCCGTCTAATACTTGGATGGGAGACCAATCAGGAAAAGCTTGAGCTGCTGCTGGAAGAGGTGTTGGTGAGGCCAGCATGGGGAAGCTCACCCTGTGGTCTGTGTGCGGATCCCAATGTCTCAGTGCACTGTACTGTAAAAATGGTGCCTTCCTTCGGATGAGACATAAAATTAAGGTCCTGACTCTCTGTGTTCATGAAAGAATCTCTGGCCATCCTTTGTAAAGAGCAGGATGTATCCTGACATCCAGTCTAAATTGCCTTCCATGGCCTATTCATTCTGGCCTCCTAATCATTTAGGTCAGGTCGGGAAGCATGCACTGGTACAGCATGTTACCACACCCACCACACAACGAAACAGCTCAGGATCCCATTTGGCAACCCCTCCAGGCAAACACGCAGTTCAGTCTCACCCTCTGGAAATGACCATCTATCTTCCTCAGCCAGATGTTACGTGGGTGTCCCCTTGGCCTGGTCCAGCCACTCGGGTCCTCAACAATGAGGATTCTGTGAGCCGGATCACCCTCGCGCCACATGGCTTTAGTGTTGTAACTGACGCTCTCTCACAATGCAGGTAATATGTCTCATTCGGGAATCCATGAGCAACCACTCACTCAACACAAAGTCAAACCAGCAGTACCCAAAGATTCTACGAAGAGACACAGTACCGAGAGAGTCCAGTCTTCATCTGTGGATGGCGTCCATGCCTCGCAACCATATAGCAAAACAGAAAAAACCAGGACTCTAAAGACTTGAACCTTCGTCCATTTGCAAAGATATCGAGAACCCCACACACCCCTTTCCAGCGACCTCATGACCCCCCCCCCCCCATGCTTTCCCAATCTGTCTACCGACTTTATAGTAGGAGTCCCCAGAGACATGAATGTCACTGTCGAGTTAAGTAAACCTCTCAACACGGTCGACACTCTCTCTGCAATCAATCATCCCCTGTCTCTCACACTTGACCACCTAACAGCTCATGTGTGGTGAGTGTACTGGTGCAAAAATGGCTGCCGTCGCATCATCCAGGTGGATGCTTCACATTGGTGGAGTGCTTTGTGTAGTGAGAAAAGAATTATTATTTTTTTCATTTTTAAAGCTATTATTATTTTCAGTTTGAAATGGGACCAGTGTCTTTTCCGCACATTTCCTTGTCTGTTGGCATAAGGCTGTGCCCAACTTGTGCTTCATGTTGAGCTCCCAACCTTCTCAGTTTCCTGCCTTAATGTTGCATTTTTTGATGATGGGTCTTTTATTTCTGAAAGCCCTACCTACCTTTCAGCCACATTAAAAACCTGTCCCCTTTCCATTTTTAAAATCCTGTCATCACAACCAGCTGTGGAAGCCGTTAGGGGGCTTCACACAGGGAAGATGTAGGCCACATGCACTCTATGTCCCCAGCATCTACTACTGTCAAGATAGATTTCCCATGTCCCTGTATTTGGCATGAAGCGCCTGAAGATATTCACCCATTTTTGGAGGACCTATTGTAGCACGGAATGACTCCCCCCTTCTCTAGCTCTTACAACACTCCCATACTTCTAGTACAGTGGTTGCTTGCAGTGCTCACCGAGTTGCTCTGTAATCCGTGTAGACCATCATCCTCTGATCCCATTATCTGGTCTAAGGAAATTGACCTTTCCTTTTCCTGTATTAAAAAGTCACTTGCATCTGCTTTTACTTTAGGAATCTCTGACTACACTAAGCCTTTCTCCCTTTTTTTCATGAATATTAGAGCTTCTTTCAGTCTGTTCTGATGCAGAAGCATGATATCTTACATCACCTCATTGCTTACTTTTCAAAGAAACATGATTCTGTAGCCATTGTGCTGCCAGCTTTCCAGGGTGGCATGGCTGCCTCTCAACTTCCCTTGAGCTCAGATCAACCACTTCTATTCTCCTCACTTTACACCCTCCTTGTCTCATTCTGTAACTATTCTTTTAAATTCCTCTGCAACACTGCCTTTGCCATTGGTCCATCTTACCAAGTATGAAAATGATCTGCCGATTCCTCCTTACAAAGATGTGTCGCTCTGTCCTAAATCCAGCCACCCTGCTACTCACTCCCTCAGACACAGAACTACATGACTTCTCCCCTGTCATGCAGTGAGTCACTGCATGGTCCTGACTTAACAGACCCTCATTAATTCAGAAATGGAGCTATTCCTAAATGGCTCCAGCTCCAATTTACCTGACGGCTAACCTACCTCAGGCTATTCAGTCGGTACACACATTTTCTCCACATGAAAGTGGCTTCTTGCTGCTCAGCTCAAGCTGCAGAGCTGTTTTCTCTTACTTGTGACTGCTAGCTGAATCCAGGACAGCCACCACTAAAACAGAATCTCGTCATGTGTTTGGGGTTATTCGTGATTATAGCATGTTAGGGCAACTTGACCTCAAGAAGGCCTCCATAATGCCCGACACACTTATTGCTCTTCTAAAGCCTTGCATTGTGGCTGCAGTAAAGTGCACTGCTCATATTTTCCCTGATGGTGTTGTTTCTCAAGGTAATGCTCACGTCGATGCTGTAACCAAAGCAGTCATCTCCTCAGATACTGGACATTTTGGGTTAGGTTCCTTTCCTTCCCCTCAATTCTCTCAGACATTATATTGGTTTCGACAATCTGCTGACCAAGCTGTGGTGGCCACTTGGCTCTCATCAGGTTGTTATGGTCTTTAGGCTACCTTTGAATGTCACCCTGTAGCTCCCCATCACTGCTCCTGTGGTTTATTCCGATTTTTACCACGCTTATTTTAACTTCACCTGTTTGTAGTCAGGTACAAATCTTGCAATCGATATTTAATCCACTTCCTATTGTCCAAATGACTTGAAATTCTGCACACTGACTCACTTTCGATGACAATACATGAACCAGTAATCAGTTTTAGTAATTGATCAATTAATCCATGTTAATTAAGAAATTAAATTTTCATATGAAGAATAGTTCAATAGATGGCGCTAGTAACGGACAGAAATATTAAAGGAAGTGTTAAAATATCCATCCGTCCATTTTCCAACCCGCTGAATCCGAACACAGGATCACGGGGGTCTGCTGGAGCCAATCCCAGCCAACACAGGGCAGAAACCAATCCCGGGCAGGGTGCCAACCCACCGCAGTGTTAAAATATTGATTACAAATTTATACTTCTTACAAACCCAAGACTAAAAAGTTGAAAATAATATATATATAAAAAATACTTTTTAAAAACCATGCTTATATTAAGTTAAAAAAAGTGTACTAAAAAGTAAAAACATAAGTTTCTCATACATCACTTGTAAAATAAAAGCATGGGCGCTTTTCATCATTCAGTAAAATCTTAGCAAAAGCACCCATGCTTTTATTTTACAAGTGATGTATGACAGACTTATTTTTTACTTTTTAGTACACTTTTTAACTTAATATAAGCGTGGTTTTTAAAAAGTATTTCTTATATATATTATGGTCCTTCTTGTGCCTTAACGTGGGGTATGTTGGGAGTCTTCAAATAAACATGGCTCACACTTGGATACTCCAGTGTAACACAACATTTTAATCAGTGTGAGGACTGCCTGCTGCATAATGTGGGACAAACCCCCAATATTTTTGATAGATGCAAAAATGTATGGATTATGAGTGTTTGCTAGTTATCACTGACATTTCCTCTAAATGATTTGAAGCCATGTCTGTTAGAAAGCTGACACAACAATGGTAACTAAAGGCTGTGTCACATTACGTGACTTTTCTATGATTTTCAGCTCTAGCCTGAATTTACATAATCTTATGCATCTTATGACTGGGCTGTTGTATGGTCAGAAGAATTTCAATCATGTCAGAAATATCCGTTGGCTGTCGTGTAGTGTGAGCATTCATCTCACTCCTGATTGCATTCCTGTTTTCCCCTTCTATAAGGTACATGAATTTGCCACACAGCGTAAGTGGATTCTTAAAACAGCAGGATTGATAAAGGGGGTCAAATAACACTAAAAACAATTATCACTAGCAAGCATCTGCCTTAATCAGCAGCTACATATAAGCACTGCAGTGCCTGCAATAGATCAGTTCAAATACACAGACATGCACATGCTATCTTTTTCTTCTTTTCCGATGTCATGTGGTTTTACTGTGAAACAGTTTAAAATATACTAATTGATTTTTCATGAAGTAATTTTCTCAGAGGTTCGTCTACACTTTAACTACCTGCTTCCAACCATTTGAATAAAGAATGACCACCATCACCTGCTTACAACTCCTACATTTAGTAGTGCGCCCCACTACTTTTCAGTCAGGTCCTGCAGATAAGCAGATCTCTGATAGACAGCATGTAGTGAAAAACAAGCAAGATAATAATTTCAATTACTGACAGTCGAGATGTTGACATGAGCAACCATAGAATACTGGACCTGAACACTTCATGCCATGTCTACAATAACCTGTCTGTTTCTTTTGTCTTTATGTATGCAATTTTCTTAATTTTATTGTCTGGAAGCATTGTAAAATCTTTTGATTGCCATTCAGTTTTCCACTGCCATCTTCTGGTAATTTACACTGATTATAACACTGTAGCCAAATGTTTTGTCATGATTTAGGCTGAAACCTCATGCTTTATAGTCTTTTCCTTTAAAAGAAGCCATATTGTGTACCGTTGTCATGGTCAAGTCCCTCATTTCTAGGGGCGGGGTCTTCAGGGTCGTGACCTTGACTTAATCAACAACTGGCATATGAAGTTCAGCCTTTCGCTATGAACTTTATCTGATCTGTGGATAAAATCCTTGATTTCATTTTGATCTATTGTGTGTTTTCTCTTCTTGTGTTGCCTGGTTTGGACTTACTGCCTGTTATCTGACCTCTCATCTGGGTTATGGCTGCTACGGCTTATTTGTATTTTCTTTTGTTTTGCGTTTTACTCACAAAATCAGTTCTCCTGTTTTCCTGTTGAGTCAGGTTTGAAGTGTGTCACTGTAATCTGTGAGATTTATTCCAATCAAGTTATTTCATTTAAAATGGATAATTGAGGCCATAAATAAATGTAGACGGAGCTACACAAATCATCTGACAGGGAGAAACATTCCTGCCATGTAAGCAACCTGACAGGTGGATGGGAAGAGACAAGTGGAGTCAGGCAGGCTATTAAGAAGTGCAGATGTTTAGTGATGACCAATATATGGCCAGGGGCCACTGTCTGCTATTTAGAGTTCCCCTGTCAATGAATCCCATGTCTGGCAAATGCATACTCTTATTTTGGAACCTGGCAACTGCACTGGACATTACAGCTCACCTACAGTTGAAAGGAAGACATCATTCCTGCCCGTACCTAAAACAAAGCCAAAACCGACTACAGGAACCACACAATTATCATGGTTTCGCCGGCAGCTGTCCTTTGAATATTGTATTAATGTGAGTGTCCAGCCGATATTGAAAAGAAGTATTTTCTTTCTTTAGTGCAATTTTTTTCTTTCTTCATCATAGAACCACCGCTGTACCACTAGGGAAAGATACAGCATATTTTATTGTATCAGGAGTAATGTGTGACAGACGGGTATCAGCAAAAGTGAAAGGGAAGATCTACAGGACGGTAGTGAGACCAGCTATGTTATATGGGTTGGAGACAGTGGCACTGACCAGAAAGCAGGAGACAGAGCTGGAGGTAGCAGAGTTAAAGATGCTAAGATTTGCATTGGGTGTGACGAGGATGGACAGGATTAGAAATGAAGACATTAGAGGGTCGGTTCAAGTTGGACGGTTGGGAGACAAAGTCAGAGAGGGAAGATTGCATTGGTTTGGACATGTGCAGAGGAGATATGCTGGGTATATTGGGAGAAGGATACTAAGGATAGAGCTGTCAGGGAAGAGGAAAAGAGGAAGGCCTAAGGGAAGGTTTATGGATGTGGTGAGAGAGGACATGCAGGTGATGGGAGTAACAGAACAAGATGCAGAGGACAGAAAGATATGGAAGAAGATGATCCGCTGTGGCAACCTCTAACAGAAGCAGCTGAAGAAAGAAGAAGAGACTGTCTCTACCCAACATTGAGTTACTTCACATGTCAGACTTGCTCCAGGACAATTATTTAGCTGGCAGTTACAAATTTTCACATCATTCACCGCTTATCCAAAGCCAGGTCATGGAAGACAACAGTCATGGCAGCAAGGCTCATATGTCCCTTTCAACAGCCACATTTGCCACATCATATTGTGGGATCCCAAGGCATTCCCAGGTCATCTGGGGCATATAGTCCTCCCAGTGACTCTTGAGTCTTCTCTGGGGTCTCCTGCCAGTTGTTCATGCCCATAAAAACCTCCACAGGGAGGCATCCGTATCAGATGCCCAAACCACCTCAATTTTTTTGATAACTGCGTTATTAGTTTCCTTGAGTAAACCAAAATTTCATGTAGAATGCAAGCCTTCACAACTGCTAGCATATATTAATACATAACAAGTCAAGTCAAGTAGAAGAGCATGCACTGGTGCAGTGCATTGCCGCACCCACTACACAACGAAACAACTCAGGATTTCAGTATGCAACCCCCCTGGCAGACACGCGGTCCAGTCCCACCCTCCGGAAATGACCCTCTATCTGCCGCAGCCAGGTGTTACGTGGGTGACCCCTTGGTCTGGTCCAGCCACTCGGGTCCCCAACAATGATGATCTTACGAGCTGGATCACCCTCAGGGAAACACGCCTACATGGCCGTAGTGCCGTAACTGATGTTACATGTTATAATACATAGCATGATTGCAATATACAGTATATTACAGATGCTACCGTAAAGCTTAAAATGAACCAAACCTTAAATGGACCATAAACCCTAAATGGACCATACATGGGTTGGGTTCGGGGAGGGTGGACATTTGCAATTCCTTGCCCTCACTTAACTACAATCACTCTCATTAGCAATTAGGGTAAAATACTAATCCAAAACTGAAATGGCTGATGCCTGAGCAGAAAGATAACTAATGCTGGTAAAAAATCTTTAAGAAAATTAGAATACTTATTTATTTGATTGTTTTAGTTCATTTTTAATATTTCTTGACCAGGACTAAAGAATATAAACTAGTGGTTCCTTTTCTTTGGAAACAAAAATTCAAAGGAAGCAAAGATATCTGTAAAGGTATGCATCCATATTGTTGCCTTACACAGTTACACAAGACATGATGGAGTCCTGCAGTACCGAAATATTGTGTATAATGGCTCTCCGGCCTCTTACAGTGGAGTTTTAACTACACTCCTAAGCCCTCCATTGCTACTGTAAATGATCGATTACCATTTGGAGTTGTATGGGATAACGAAATTTCCTTACATCTCACAAACTTTCCAATACAATCTTCTTTGTGTGCTTTAATATCTGTACCCACCCAATCACACCACACTCCTGGTGACATTTTACTCGGCTTAATGTTGGAAAATGGTGGCACTGCGATCAATTAGCACTTTAGGAGAATATCAATGTAATAATCGATCCACCTGGTAGAAACAGTTTATTTAATTTAAAACTTGCCATTGATTTGTTTGCTGTTTTAACAGCAATCATAGACCAAAATCATTGAAAAGGCAACAGAGCAATCGTCCTCTGTATCCCATCAGCCCTAAACCTGACACTGTGTTTGAATTTGACACCTACCTTCTCCTGAAGGACATGAACCCAATTCTATCTCAGTCCTCTTCATGTCAGACTCCAAACATTCAGACTTCACAAGGATGGACTGATTACTGTTCACAGTGATGCCTGATCCAGTTACCTCTGGGCACACATACTGGGAATCAGACTCCTGTTTAAGGTCTTCTTCTTTCAGACTTACAGTTTCATTTTTCTGCAGATGAATGCTGTTAAATGCTGGCTCTGAGATGTCTTTAATGACAGCTGCCTTAGAATCACAATCCTCCTCCTTAATGTCAGGATTATCCTCAGGAAGGTGCACAGGTTCCCATTCACAGTCCTCTTTCTTAACGTTCACACTTGACTTCTCCTTGAACTTCATGAGATGGAGGCCAGTCCTCCCTTCCTCCTCCTCGCTCTTCTCTTCTGTGTCTGCTTCTTTGCATTCATATCCCAACTTAAGAGGCTCCTGTTTAACTGGAATTATCACCTCCATTTTGTATGTTAGCTACTGGAAATGGATGTTTTTACCCTGTAGACAGAGTAGAGTAGAATATATTAAGAACTGTGCCAAAATGGGGTAAACACATGTGAGTCTGCTCCTTCTATCTTTCAGCATGCCATGCCTAGACCCTTCTCTAGTGCTTTTACATACTGCTCCTTATAATATTGAGACTAGATCAGAGAAAAATGTTTTCATTTATGGTTCTAAAGATGTTTTTAAGATAACTTGTACTCCATACAGTTTCGTGGAGAATGGAGATAATGTTTCTGATAGAATGGGTGCCAATGCTGGACAACAGCAAATCATATCAAAAATGGCCATGGAAAAAAAATATCTCATGTTACTCATCCAGTTGTATGGTCACAATGTGTAAAACACATGTCCATCCATCCATCCATTTTCCAACCCGCTGAATCCGAACACAGGGTCAGGGGGGTCTGCTGGAGCCAATCCCAGCCAGCACAGGGCAGGAAACAAACCCCAGGCAGGGTGCCAGCCCACCACAGGGCGGACACACACGCACATACACACACATACACCAAACACACTAGAGACAATTTAGCATCGCCCATGCACCTAACCTGCATGTCTTTGGACTGTGGGAGGAAACCCACACAGACACGGGGAGAACATGCAAACTCCACACAGGGAGGACCCAGGAAGCGAATGGCATATATGTTTTTTCACAAATAAAGATGCTAGCAACATAAAAGTGCACATTCACTTCACAAAGCATCAGACTGCTGTTAGGGGAGCGCACTCGTTAGATGTTTTATGGGCCAGGTAAAAGAGAGGATGCTGTAATTGCAGCTTATGTTGTTTTTGTATTTCATAATAGAGAAAAGTCTAGTGCATTAAGAGGTTTCATGTATGGGATGTGGGGGATAAAGTGTATTAGTTTCATCAAGCTTTAAAGTGCTTCATTAAACCTGAACATGCAGACTTCTCCTAAGTCAGTGGTTCTCAAACTGTGGGGCAGGCCCCGCTAGGGGGGGCACGAAGTAACAAAAAGGGGGGCGTGAAGATGTCAAAAAAAGAAAACAAGAATCGAAAATATGAAAAATACATCTATTGAAACCAAAACAAATTAACTTAAACTACATTCTGATACTAGAAAAATAAATTCAGAGTTAGATAAATGTCGATAAAAGTTAAGTAGGTATAATAAAATATGCATCTATGATATATCATTAATTAAAAAAGAACAAATTGGCATTAGTGGGCTCCTTTCAAAAAAAAAAAACTCGGGTCGCAAATACTTAAAGGTTGAGAAACGCTGTCCTAAGTTATGATGACTGCGCCCCTGCCTTCATTTTATCCTCAAAATGTTAATAATATTGCAAAGTTTCAAATAAATAAACAAATACAGTAGTGCTTTACTTTTGTTTTTAAAATTATTGCCCTTTTGAATGAGAAACAGCAAGCATGCAAGTACTGAGGTTAGTAAGAAGCTAAACTTGACAGAAGTTTTGTTTAGAAAAAGTAATACAGACGAATTAATTTGGAGGCTTGTGTTGATTATTGATTACCCCAACTTATATACTCTTTAAAAAAAAAAAAAAAAAAAAAGGTCACCCTGGTTTAATGATCTGTCCCAAAAACTGCAGCAGCAGAGCATATCTTCAGATTTGGTGGAACTGTAACCTCAAATCAGTTCTTTTCACGTTAAAACACAATGAAGCGGACCTACCTAGCCCTGCACTGTGTGCTGCGGTATCTTCCGCTACTCTTATTTTTCTACTTTATTTATAAATCCTTGCAACTGTGGCAAAAGAGTTCTTACAATGCTCTCACGGTGGTGGAACTACATTTCTAGGGGCCTGAAGCTTGAACTGTTAAGGTGTCCCCTTCACAAACAGTAGCTAAATCTGGATAACCACTGTTATATTCTTCAATGGGGTTATTCCTTGACAGATCACCACAATGTTTAAAAAAATGTAACCAGTATATCTCAGATTTTGAATAAAACTGCTTTACCTTTATTATCTCCCATGTCAAAGTCACTGGCGTGGATATAAGTTTCTTATGCCTTATACTTTGAGTTATGGCCGGTTGAAAATTAAAGTCACGGTTTTGGGCCACACCGAGATTAGGGGATTCAGATTAAGTTTCATAGTAGGTCCGTCCCTGTGCTCTCGCAGTGTATGTGACATTAAAGATCGCTAATCTCGTCATAGTAAAACACCGACACGCTTGCCGTACAGTACGTTACACAATCAAGCGGCTTGTTGGGCACAACACAACCCGCAACTCTGACTTGCAGCACAGCCTTCGGGAACGGGCGAGTTATGCGCAATAGCTGCAGCCTCCCATTACTTCGGTAAATTATAACACCAGACACGCGGACAAACAGAATAAACTTTACACAACGAAGATGGCCCGGTGTGTGGCGTAGCGGTTAACGCTTTGGACTTCAAATCCAGGGGCTGTGGGTTTAAATCCTGCTGACACTGTATGACAACATGCAGGTCACTTCAGCTGTCTTTTGTCCAATTATATCTAAAATTTCCTAAGTCTACATAAAGGCGGCAGGCAAATAATAGTAGTCATAATAATAAAAGAACTGGACGAGCAGTGGTGGACAAAGAAAATGGGCTAGACGGTTGAAGATTAAAACACACGTCTAAAACAGCATACCCCTGGTCTGTCCACTGCCCTGCACCTTTGCCACGCCTGTGGACGCCACCCGACCCAAACTGGACAAGAAAAGAGCGGACTGAAAACAGAAAGTGAGTCGGGGCTCGAGCAGACCCCGCACAATACAAGTGAGGAGGACGCTTCACGTGTCGCTCGGTGACTACGGTCTGGGCTTTGACACAACTGATTTAACTTTCCTTCTCTTAATTTATATAAGTACGTACCTTTTTTTAACAGAGTCACCGGCGTAACACCATCGGACTCTTTAAGACAGGTGAACGGTCCTCTTCCGTCGCTCGAGTGACGTCATCGTTCTTCTGTTGGGGGGATGTCGGTGGGCAGGGATAAAAAAAAAAAAACCTAATCTTCCAACTACATGTATACAGATGACTAGTAAATCACTATAACGGTTTCCCCTTTATAGAACGCTAGAAACTTATTTTTTACTGTTATATTTTTGTGATAAATGTGCATTAATGGCCTTTGTGTTATATAACTAATACGCTTCCCTCAGCCATATAACTTTCTGTTAAGATGTTTTTTTTTTTGTTCTTTATTGCGTCTTATACGGTTTCTCGTATTAGAAATTTGTTAGTTTTCGCATACCCCTTGGGGTCAGAGCGCAGGGTCAGCCATTGTACAGCGCCCCTGGAGCAATTACAGGTTAAGGGTCTTGCTCAAGGGCCCAGCAGAGTAGGATCTCTTTTGGCAGTGATGGGGATTCGAACCGGCAACCTTCAGGATACCAGCGCAGATCCTTAGCCTCAGAGCCACCACTCCACCGCATGTTTATAACAACCCTCAGTTTTGTCTTCTTAAGCATTTATTTTTCCAATGTTCTATTACATCCTCAATGTAATTACGTATCTCAAAAATAAAAAAAGGATTTCTTCTTATGTTATGTGAAATTGTTTTTGCGTGTGTTGCTGCAAGCCTGTTTTGGGCTGAGGGCCCTTCAATGTTCTCTACACCCTTAGCGATGGGACTTGAAGGTGATTAACTGTACTAAAATGAGAACGACCCTTTTATATTTAATCTATTTGTTTATTTGTAAATCATATATTTGCACTTCTGGATCAGTTTTCCCTCATGAATGTCATGCAGCACACATAACAAAAAGCAAGGTACAACAATTCTAGTACCATTTTCTTCCTTTGTCATAGAGTAAAATCCCAAACCAATACTCTCCAAAGCCAGGAAATCACACAAAGTCCCAAAACCTTCTGGTTCCAGTTTTAGGCTTTTATTAAAAGATAATAAACAGCCATGCGCTTGGTCCTTGGAGTGAGCTGCTATTCCTGGGCATGAAGACATTTTAATACATAGCTTAACATACTATGACACTCCTGGTTAGGCAAATGGATAACACCTAATGCCACCTTTCCACCTTTGTTGATCACCCTTCAGTCAAGACCACTTCTCATTAGATTATGCCATACCATGCCCCTTATTAATTAAACTAATGGTCAAAACCTCTTTGCATTTTGCCACCTTTGTCCTTTAACCTTTTTTGACCACGCCTCCTTATTGTTATTCCTCCTCCCAGTGTTTGGCAGTGGCTTTCAGGGTGTCAGCTTATTGGTGGAGTGATTCCATGTAAGACTCAGTTGCTTATCACTACATTCTAGTGGTTTAACTAAGGCTCAGTGCAATTCAGTGCTTAATGGTGCTTAAACTATACTGGTGAGATTACCATATACAGTACTTTAAAAATAATAAAACAAGTGCTTAATTAAAACCAGTGTTTAATCATATTGTACGTTCTAATTTCTATGCATTGTGGCATACAGCCAAGCCCTTGTCCAGCCAAGACACCTTTATAATGGAAGGGACAGGAGAGAGAGTTTGCTCAGGGTATTATCTCCCCCAGGATTCTAGAGGGCAGTCCCCTGGGGTTGCTGTAGGACCACAGGTTCCCGCAGGGCATACTGGGAGTTGGAGTTTGCTACAGTCCTGTTGGGTCCTGTGGGTGCCACCAGGGGGTGCTGCAGAGTCTGGAAAGTCTTACTATGTTGGGTTTGTTCCACACCTGGGAGTAATTCCAGAGCGGGATAACGAGCCACCTGGAGTACTCCCAGCATAGATGAATCCAGCAGTCACTACTTCAGGGGCCAAAGTTGGGAGTTGGGAGTCAAAGCTGGGCAGGAGGAGTGGAGGTGGACTGAGAGGAAGAGAAAGAGAGAAAGAAAAGAAAAGAGAAGGGGAAAACAAGTGTGCTTTTGTTTTTGGTGCTTTGGGACTGTGCTGTGCGGGTGGGAAACAAGGGGGAAGCATTTCCCACAAGGAAAATAAAAAGTGTGTGCTGAACTTGTGTCCTACATCTGGCTGTGTTGGGTTTGGATGGCTGGAGTGCCCTCTGCAGGCCACAACATACTATATTCTAGTTATCCAGTGTGTGTATATTTAAAAATATCCAGTAAATATTCATGAAGATATATTTCCATATGTTAAAGATAGCCACAGTAATTTAAACAAGTAAGGAAGGAAATCAATATAAGGAATGCATCATTCAGAAGATATTATGCTGCACGTTTATTTTCAAAATGAAAGTTAGTTAATTAGTTAAATTTTAAAAAGCCACGCTTTAGTGGAGTAGAAATCAGCAGTCTTATACTCCTGTTTCCAGAAGACATTATGCTGCACGTTTATTTTCAAAATCAAAGTTAGAAAATTAGTTAAATTTTAAAAAGCCACGCTTTAGTGGAGTAGAAATCAGCAGTCTTATACTCCTGTTTCAAAGAAGCAGAGTCCTGGTGCAGCTGTGAATATACATCTGCTGAACATTTTATCTGTGATGTTCCTGGGATCACCAGGGTTGATCAGACCAGACATGTGGCCAGACAGCTTGCTACTCTGACCCCATGCCTCTCCACTCCTGCGCCATAGCCATCATCAGGTGCTCTCTGACACTTCAATGGTACTGCAGATGGCTCTTCTCTTCCTCTTTCCTTTGATGCCCAAACTGCTAAAGGCTCTGACCAAAGAATGGGCCGCAAATCCCGTGCACCCAACCTCCACTGGGAGACACTTAGTTCTCCATCCTGACTGCTGAAAGATGCTGACCAGTTCCGAGTACTTTGAGAGTTTTCTTTCAAAGGCTTTGTCCAATCAATCTTCCCAAGAGACTGTTAGCTCCAGAAGAACAACTTGCATGGTGGATTCAGACACCGCAGGACTATCAGGGTAGTGGGTGCAATGTGGCTGGGGAACTTCAGCTGCTGTCTGAGGTCCACCAAAAACTGCCAGTCTCTTGCTGATGCCAGGATGCCTGCAGATGATGATCTGTTGGTGGGATTTGGCTGCTCTTCAGCTCTTACAACGGTGTTGGTCGTCTTGGAGGATTGGCAATGCTTAGCCCACTGAAGTCTTGTGCCAATTGCCTCAAAGATGGTCATCAGGACCTGATTGTGTCTCCATCTAGAGAACAGATATGCAAGTAGAAAATCATTTTTTCAGTTTGTTTGCTGTCCTTGTGCTTGCCGCACATAGTCAGCCCTGCTACTTGACATGCAGTGTGTAGTTTGTGTGTTCTGTTCCTGTTATTGTGGCTTGTCCTTACTCATCTCAAAGCTATGTGATTCTAAACTCGAGACTTTGCCATTCATAGCCAATACATTTTTCTGAGCAGTGGGTAGTTGTGTGGCTCCCACTACACTTTGCATTTAAATCCATATGTGTCAGTGGATATCAAAATGATCTGACTCCAACTGAGGCAGACCAGGCACCAGCACCCCATTGTTTGATGGATTTTCTGCACTGCAAACTTGTATGTGAACTTTGTATATTTTGCTGGTCATTAGCAAAAAAGGGATAGATATAATTAGTTAGGTGTGTAAATGTTAATGTTACTGTGGTTGGTTGGCACCCTGCCTGGGACTGGTTCCTGCCTTGTGCCCTGTGTTGGCTGGGATTGGCTCCAGCAGACCCCCGTGACCCTGTGTTCGGATTCAACGAGTTGGAAAATGGATGGATGGATGTTAATGTTAGAGAAGTCTGTACACATATAGGAAAATTTTGGTATGGCATCACCAGGGTGTTCATGCCGAAAATCCTTGTGTTTACATTTATTATATTGTTTGGCAAGTAAGATAGGAAGATGTGCTAAATAGAATTTGCACTCATTTCCAAAAAAATACACCAAATACACAACAGACTTCCAGCACAATGCCAGCGCTTGCCATTTACAGAAAGGTTCAGAAGACTCGTCCATCACAGGCTGCATTAATAATGGAGGTAAGTCAGAGTACAGGAAGGTCATGGAGGGCTTCATTTTGTGGTACAGGGAGAACAACCTACAAGTCAACATCAGCAAACAAAAGGGAAAAGACATTATGTGGATGTAATAATACATATTTTTAAGGTCTTTGCTGGAAGATGATAATATTCTTGCTGTTACAGCATATTAGAATTTCAAATTGGCAAAAAGGTTGATTGTGAAAAATTAGATCATATCCAGTAAATGCAATATTGTATATGTAAGGCCGACTCTTCAAATTCATCCTGTAAAGCCCAGTGTTGTGCAATAATTAATATTAATGGACATGATAGCTGAGCTTGTTATAACGGTATATTAGGCTTACGTCTAGCAGGGAGAAAAAGAGGCGTTTCCTGTGGGAGATGGCGTCAATCAGAATGACGCAACGGAAGTGGGCGCGGCCGAATATAAGTCTGCGGCCGCGACGACGAACTTGTAAACAGATTAGCAGATGGAGTCGCGCTGTATTGTGTTTAGAGAAGGAGACACTTGAGAGAGACTCGGTAAACAACTTGTGAATATAAGTAGGGACATCCGGTATTAACGATAGTACGGAAGCGCATTTCACTGCATATTGTATGTATAATTTGTATTTGACAGGTAAAAAAATTATTTGATTTGATGTGAACATAAGTTATAAGATTATTGCTCCTCATGCCCACTCCGCTGAAAGTGCTCTAATTGGCATAACGAGACTTTGTTCATTTACAGAATTCTAAGTGAGATGTCACACCCTGAAGAAAATGGTGCAAAAGTCCTTTAGTTGAATTACTTTAAATCATTCGGTTGTAATAAATGTTTTATTTATATATATATATATATATATATATATATATATATATATATATATATATATATTCAGTAGGCTCATCTACCGTTAACTCCATTCCGGACAGTGCCGTTGAGTGGCAGATTCACATGTGTATGCGCCGCGCAAAGGAACATGGGAGAGCGGGAAAGGCAAGAAGCGCTGAGCGTCACATTCATAGGCAAAAGTCACAGGCACCCCGGGAATGGACAGCCAGCTACGAGCAAAGCGCGATTTAATTTGCGGTGCTGTACATTAAAATAATGCGTAAGTTGTTGATTCTTTATTGTTGTGCCTTTATTTAATACAGGATATTTAACGGTTCATGTTATCAACCATTTGATAATGTCCTGTTATTTTTTCTTCAATGTTTTGTAACGGCCAAAAGACACTTGACATTTGTGAAGTATTCTTACTGACACTCTGCAGTTAACTGCAAGTTAGTGAATCAATCACAGGTCAATTTTAGATTTGGATGTTTTTTGTTTTTTTTTTTTAATTTCGTATGACATAAAAGTTATTAAATAACAGGGTGAATAATTTATTTTACCAAAAGGTAGGGGGTTAGGAAATGGTTGGATGGATGAAACATTTTTGTAACAATGAGAAAGAGTGCAATGACGTGTGTTTGCAGAGTACATTAAATTCATGTTTTTATACATTTTACAATATCATGTAGTTAAAAAGACCCCAAACTAACTTGAGAAAGCTGAATTAACTTTCATAAACACCAAATTACAACTAAAATGATGTAAAAATCAAACACTGATGTGCTATTGTTATAGTCTGTGACTAAATATTGTAGCTTCCGCGACAAGCTCCACAATGGTCGGATTCTCAACTTTTTATTTGACTCTCTTAGGTAGCTCCCTATCCTTAAAAGGACTGCTCGCCTTTGTAAAAACATGCAACGTGACAGAATTGCCATTTATATAGGCACCCCTGCCACTTGTGATATGATGCCAGCTCGGGTAACTTATTCTTGATGTAACTTGTCAATGCTGTCACATAGCCCTCCCATTACAGTCTCAGTTCCCAGTGATCACTTCCAATGGCGCACACACTCACTGAAACAGCAGTGTGGTGGTCTCTCTTGCTTCAGTCATGCAACTGGTGACGAGAGCATGTAATGCCTATTCCCATGAGATAATTTCAGATAGGCTGGAAAAGAAAAGACAGAATGCCCTGTTCTTTTGCTTTCTGAACTGGTACATCCATTTGTCATCTTGTATTAGCTGTAGCCACACTGAAGTCTTGAACAAACAATAGGTGACATCCTTCATAAATTAGATTGCCACTGTTTCTCGCAGCTCGAAGAACCCGCTGATGGTCCTTGTAATTCAAATATTCTAAGATAAAGATTTCCCAAGTTATTGTGCCTGGTGTAAACTCTGTGGCATCTTTATATCTCTGGATCGATAAGTCTTTTAAGCCTGGAAAGATTTTCATCCATAGTTTCTTCAGGTAGGACAGCATGTCATCAACCTAAACCTTCTTTCAGTTTCAAAATATGGAGCTTGGAACGGTGGGCCCGGTCTTCAGTTTTGGTGAGTTGAGCTATGGATATTTCAGCCCGCAACTCAAAAAAGTTACGTTGCATGTTTGCATTTATCGAGGAAGCTTGCTCTTAAAGGATTTAATGTCCTCGAATTATAGGATATCATAATGGCATTAGAAACTCTGTCCTCCTCATTGGCATCCTCCGGTTGGGGAGATTTCTTTTTCGTATACCACAAGAGGTTAGAGCAGGATCTTCTTGAAACAGCCAAGTAAGCATCAGGGTTGATGTTTTAATCTGATTTTAAAGAGGTGTGACAGAATTCTGGCAGTGGAGTGGAGTCAATGGGAGAATTCAAAACGCAGCCATCACCCTCTGGTGGCACATGGTTCCTCTCACTTTCTAAATATTGATATATCAAAATATCCCTTTGTGGCAGAAGGGAGTGCTATCAATAAGCACTCATCTTCCACAGCTTTTCACACATTTGTGTGACTACATTTTAAATACCCCAAAGACTTGTTATAAAAATGCTTTGTAAAGTTACAAGAAAATAGTGTGCTGAAAGTGAAGGGGCCTGAACATTTTCTGTATCCACTGAATACTTTTTTTAAATTGATAAATTTGCCATTTTTGTCATTTCTTGTTGCCCATCTACACTCAAACGATAAACAGGTTTTCAGCTAGAATTACACATTTATTAAAAATCAAAAACTGAAATTTCTTTTATATAAAAATTCAGACCCCTTGTTGTGGCACTCCAAATTGTGGTAAGGGGCCCGTTTGCTTTATATCTCCTTTAGATGTTTCGAGAACTTGATTGGAGTTCACTTGTGCTAAATTGAGCTGACGTGTATGAAAGATCAACACTTCACTCTGCATGTCAGGACTAAAACAAAGCCATGAGGTCCAAGCAACTCTTTGCAAACTCCCCCCCCCCGATCAAATTGTGGTGATGCATAGATCAGGTTAAGGGGCGGATATAGCCAATTCTAAAGCTGTAAGTGTTCATTGGAGCACAATGGCTTCAAAAACTGAAATGGAAGAAGTCTGGAAGCACCCAGACTCTTCCTAGAGTTAAACGGTCCAGCCAAACCAAATAACTCAGAAAGGCTGTGATTGGGAGGTGACCAAGAACCCAATAGTCACAATAACAGAGCTGAAGTCCTCTGCAGAGATGACAGAACCATTTGGATGGACAGCCATTGCAGTACTATTCCATCAGTCAGTTATTTATGGTAGAGTGGCTAGTCATGCTTAAAATATGACAAATGACTTAACATTCCTGAGTGTGTAAAATGAATGTCCTTGACTGGCCCAGTCAAAGCTTAGACTTCAACTCCATAGATCTTCTGTGGAGAGACCGGAAGATGGCAGTTTACAGATTATCCCATTCTACCTGGCAGATCCTCTCAAACTTCATTTGATTGAATAGAATTAAATTGCCCACATCCACATGTGCAAAGCTTAGAGATTCGCCCAAAATGAGACTCAAAGCTGTAATTGCTGAAGAGGCTTCTACAAAAGTACTAAAGGAAGGTCTGCATAATAAAGTTAATGGTTTTTAAATACATTTTCAAAGTTTTTGGCATTTTCATTTTGGGTTATTGAGGGTAGATAGTGTGCAGAAACAGAAAATGTTGGACTACCTTCTGCATCCACTATAAACAAAAACAATGAAAATCTTAAAAGCAGGATAAGAGTTTGCAGAGGCCCAGAGCCACTGGGAGTTTCTACTGCATTTGGACTGAAGAGACCACATTCTGTTCAAACCTCCCCTCAAACTAATATGGAGTAGCCCCTTTATAGTTCCATGACTTACTGATGTTTAAGTGAATTACTATGTGCAGTAAATATAGCATTCTGTATAAGAATCTGGTAAACCCACAAACTGAATTTGAAAAACAACCTAAACCCATCTGTCAGGCTCCAACATGAGCTCAGTTATTTTCATGAGCGAGTTAATTATGCATCTGTTATTACAGCTCTTAGCCTCTGTTGAACAAAGTGACCTTCCCCTTAGATTTTTCACTTGAAATTCAAACCCCTTTCTCAAATGCAATCTCAGCTAAAATGAAGGTTTTACAGAACTGCTAAAATTGGTCTCCCAATGAAATGCCACATCTAAAATCTTCAGAGAAGACTGCAGTCAATGACCCTGATCAAGGCATATCCACAGCCCTGTGACATGGATTTTAAGTCATTTACCATTAGAGGTAAATAACCTTACCTGTACCAATTATGGGCCACCAGAAAAGACTTCTTATACACTCGAGTAGCATCAACTACATCCTTTATAACCCACCTCCAGCATCAGTTCCTTTAACTTCAGTAAAGCTCTACTTGAACATTTGCTTTTTAGTAGCAACCCTACTGTACAGCATGGCCTCTAACAAAAGACTTGAGACTCTTCCACTTTGAAGGTGACCCTGTACTAAGATGGACAAGGGTGCCAACTGGAGTAGGGAGCACAATTTGGCAGATCTTAACTAGCATATAGTTAGATGCTAAACTTGTTTAATCCCATCTTGGATTTTTCTGGGTTTACTGTAGTTAAAACACAACAGAACCCCGGAGCAAAAAGACAAGACCCTTTCATTGTCCTTCCGAGCGCAAGATTCTCTGTATTTATACACCTAAAGTCTTTGTATGACATGAGCAAGGTACTCCATCTACAGATATTTTCACCATACATGGACTGACAGCAAAGCTGAAATGTCTAGATCATTGGTTCCCTAATTTTAGATTCCAATAGATTTCTAGACTCCTAGCCTACTCATCGGTGTGGTTAGAACAGTTTGGAGGAGAGAGAGCGCGCGCAAGAGAAGTTTCCTCCTGCCAGGTTACTGACTTTAATGCGTCTTTCAGCAAATCAAACCGCATCATACTGTTACTAGTCGGGGAGAGGTGCTCATAAAAAATGGTCAGAACAGAGTCACTTAGAAGTGTTGGGATTAAACTTGGCACTGTTATGCAAATTGAGTGGTCTATCTTAACCAGTGTGTTCCAGCAGAGAGCATTAACCAGCTTACATTCCCCAAAATGCACTACATTCTTGGTCCCCACAATAATTTCCAAAAGTTGTTTTACTTGTGGCATGTCAAATCTTAGACTACATGGTTACCCAGAACCTTCTTATACACGTTACCTTTAGCGGGTCCTCTCCCCCCCAATATGCTAGAAGCATTACTACTAACCCTTTTAAATGTTGAATCCTACAAGACCAAAAACCGATGGATTAGATCTTGCACATAAATGAGTAACCTACATTTTTCCCCTTCCATTGGAGTTGAGAATTAAACCATGTTATCTAAATGGAAACATTTTAACATGTGCCATCACTAAGCAGTTAAATACTGCAACTAGAGTTCCACTAATGGACTAAAGTGGAATAGGTGCAAAAGCAGGGTGAAAATCTAAGTTAAATCTCACTGCTCATGTTAAGTTGACCGTAGGATACTCTGAGCAAGACTAGTTAAACCAATCCAAAAAAGCTTAAAGCTATAGCAATAGGATAGCTCAAAAGGTCTTGGTATCCTGCTACTGTGCTTTCCCAATGCAGGGGAAAACCAAAAACCCTGCAAACCACCACTTGTGAATCTAGAGCAACACTTTTGGGGGGGGGGGGGGGGGGGGGGGGGGTTAGCCATCTTGGCTTCCATTTCTTTGCCTTAGCTTTTAATGAGACCCATGCAAGAGTCCCCACCAGATTTAATCCAGCATTGCAGGATTAAAAGACCAGTCCATCATATTACTTGTCTAAGCTAGGATTCAGATGCCACTTTGCAGCAAATGGGCATCAGAACTGCGATTGTATACTACTATCAAATGTTAAACCTACTCTAACATCCTAGGATATAGCATTCAATAGGGACCTTGCCGAGCCCCCCAGAGAGATGGGGTTAACTTTCTGCCTAATGCAATAAAAGCACTTGTATAGACCTTTGAAGCATTAAAAAAGTTTTATTAAGGTCTATAGTATTTGTTTATTACTGGTGTCATTTGCTTTTCTGTAGGCAAAGAATAGTACAGCCAAACATGAAACAGCCAGGACACCTACAACACCTCCAAGGATGGAATATTGGAATTGGTAGCCTGCAAGAAGTAAAGAAATCCAGCGTTTAGATTTTGTTGAAACTAGTATAGCATGGCATTTAGGCTGTGGATTCAACTCTTGCCAAGGACAGCCCTTAATTCTTAATGCAAGTTACCTGGAGAGGCTTTATCTTGCTGGACAGACAGCGAGTGAGATACAGAAGACAAAGGAGAGACCTGCTCCAGAAAAAGAGGGCCAACAGAAATGGTCTCCTGCCATTCAGCTGGTGCACTCCATTCACCTGCAAAATATAATTGAAGCTTTTGTATCCCAGGCTGGACACCGCAGAAGTCTGCTGGTGAGGTCACTTACTTGCTCTCCTGGGTCTGTGTTTAGGGGCACCAGAGCCCCTCCTGAAGGGAGGGGGGTTGGCACAGCTGGTGTCACAGCAGCTACAGACAGCATTGTTCCCATCCACTGAGCTCCACCTGAAAGCACAGCCACCAATCACAACCTGCTACCTCATCTGAGCAGGTGCACCCTCATCCTCCCAGTCACTTACTGGCTCAGTGCAGAGTTGTATGAACAATCCTTATTCAAAGGATCAACATTAGCAGATGCCAAGGTCACCTTCACATGGCAGGTAATGAAGATCTGTAGACATGCAAGAGACTACAGTCACACCTGGGAGCTTCAATTGGATTCCTCTAAAGGAGATGGGAGGAAATGACTTACTGAACTAGTAGTCAGGCCATAAAACCTGAAGGCATCCAGCTGGAACTGCATTACAGACTGGGCAACTCTGGGGGACACAAACTGGGAATTTGAGCCAATCAGTTTGCTATCCAAGAAACACCTGCAATACACAAGAGGGACCATAGCATTGCATTTCTAGACCAAGATCTGGTCAGACTATTGCTCACACCCACCCATTATTCCCAATGAAGGTGTAGGCCGGGGCCGATGCATTGGACCCAGGAGTGGCCACACAGCTGTCCACAAAAACACGGAGAGGCACATGGTTAGTGCTGTCCAGACGCTTGAAGGTTAATGAGGTCTCCTAGGAAGAAGGTGTTGGATGGACTCGGCCCACTCCAGTCACCTGCAGATGGGAACGTTACAAGGTGTTCAGATCACATTAGTGCAAATGGAAAGGAGGATTTTTAAATGTGTACACCTACTGCTCATTATAACAAGCGAGAATCCCAGAATATCTTCAGCAGATATTGTGGAGGTGTAGGGAACCCAAGTGGGGTTTAAAGCATTGCTGCTTACATTGTGTAGTCTGGGTTGGAGAAAAAAAAATTGTTAGTAGTGATCAAGATGGCAAGCTACAAGAATCCATCAATTCAAAGCCATAACATCACAATATCTGGAACTCGACTTCTGCATTGACACTCTAGGCCAAGTTGTGGTACAACTGGTTCCATGTTTGTATCTGCATTATCTTACCTGTTGTATTGGCATTCAATCTGCACCACAGCTGGATTTGTTCTTACAATGGGAAGACCATCAATTGGAGAAGGATTGTAGTCAAGGGTGAAGGTGTACACAATTACAGCTCCCAGCATCTAAAGATAAGATGCAACATTTTAGAATAGCTTTAGTCAGCTGAATAGCCCTATTTTACTATGGAGCAAGACTTCTAGATCAATATTTGGGTCTACAGATGCATCTTTAGAATCCAATTGGCTTGGTAGGGATTGAATTTGTTCAAGCATTGCTGCTTCTAGCCTTTAAGGTTCTCAATGGATAGAGCAAACTGGTTAAGATTTTGTAGGTGGCCCTAATCCCACACTGTAGAATATATAATAAAAAACCCATACACTTAGGTGACTGGATTAGTTCAATGGGAACAGATCTATAAGGGGATGACTCAGCAGTTCAAACATCATGGGCCAAGTCTAATATGGCAACTTGCTTATGTCCAATTAAAGATTGCAACATTCATCCTAAACACTTTAAGATTAGCCATCTTTTCAAATGGGCCAGTTCAGTGGTCAATTAAGTTGAACTTGTAATGTTGCAGATCTTTTGCTTTCACATTGCTGTATGTACAAACTGTCAACCTCATTGTAACTTCTAGTTGCAGATAAGGTAGAGTACCTCCTGCAAAAGAACCTAGAAATGTTCAAAAGCTCATCAAGTAGGGGAAATTTAAAATTTTTCAAACAGTATTTTAGCCAGAGTGCAGGAGACCTTTTAAGGACTGGCCAGCTATTGGACCCAACTGGTTCCTTTAAATTATATCTGCATGGGAGAGTTGGGTTCAGCAACATTAAAATGTAGACTAAGCCTTCCAAGCTTCCGTTTTTGCAAAAATCTTGAGTGGAGTGGTTGCAAGACTCCATTGTAATTTTAGAAAGTAATCCATTTCAAACCGATAATCACCGTGTCCACTTTCAACCCAGAACATACGCAGCCCGAATTCAAACGTATAGCACAGCCAATAGCCACAACTCTACAAGTCAGATTTCAACCACCTCTGCACTCCCTAATCAGGTAGGTGTGCCCACCACAAAGAATCGGCGATTAAAGGAGTCGGAGCACATAATATACAGTTAACTTACCAACCGTCATTTCCTTATGAGAAACCAACGTTTACTGGAAGTCAGCTTCGCTGATGCGTGCAGGATCAATTGCAACTTGAGCGTCAAGATTTTAAGCATCCAACATAAAAGCCAGGTACCACCCACGTATCACAAAAACTATCTTGAGAAACTAGACATTATGAAGAGAAAATGGGAGAGCCCTGAAGCAACTCACCTCCACGGTGCTCCCACAGCCCTGCAGAGGCGCTTCAATCACAAAGGGCTGAACACCGGCCGGGCTGGTGACTCCACATCCACCCATGGAAAGATCAGAAGGCTGGACCGGCTTTTGGATGCCCAGCAAGTCCGGACTGATAGTGACGATCACCTCACTGTCGGTGCACTGAGCGGTTACGGTCTGCGGAGCGCCAGCTCTCGGCTCAAAATATTGCAAGACAGCGGGCTGCTGGTATTTTGCCATAACCTTCCGTCCTTTGAAACGGGGCTGAGCAAAAGCATCGCAGAGGAAAAAGAGCAGCAACACCACGGCTATCTGACCCTTACACCACATTTTGAAAAACAAACGAAGAAAACACAATGAAAGTCGAGGCGCAGCACAGTCTTTATATACGCGAATTAAGGCTTTCGGCTGCTTAATGTTATCACGTGTGGAGAAAAAGATCGTCAATTAGTTACCAATCGTTTGAAATTAATAAGACGCTTGAAATATTGACGTTAATTATGTCAAGAAGATAATAAAATTAGAATCACAAATTAAAACACCCGCAAAAGCGTAAGATCATCTCCGGTAGTAACTTGACAGTTGTTACGTGGAACACGGGGCAAGAAATTGGGGTTTAAATACCTCGGTAATAAAAAACAAACTTATTTGCTTTGCGAAAGAGAAGAATAAAGTCTACTAAAATTTAAATGTCAATGGTGATATCTTGAAGAAGCTTCACTTAAGAAATTTGTGGGCGTGTGTGTACATTTGTGAATTTTCCCTTGGGATTAATAAAGTATCTATCTATCTATCTATCTATCTATCTATCTATCTATCTATGCAGACTAACATAGAAGACTTGTGGCAATACGAGAAATTAAGTTGAAGATATAGTCAAGTGTTTTTGTGGCTTTGAATGGTTACTAACTACTGTACAAAGTCTTTAGATCAAATCGAAGCTACATCAAATTTCAATAATTTTGAGTATGGATTAAGGTTTTGCATCAAATTTATATTTTAAACGTTTGAAGTTATACAGACAGCTCTAAGGATCTGTTGTGGTACAATCCAATCATCTCCAATAGCAACCTTGCAAAGTGGAGACAGGACAAGCATTCTTCCATTTATATTGATTTCTTGTCTTATTGGTTAAGCATAAAAGGTCATAAAGTTAATTGCCCTGGGAAAAAGTTAGTGGAAGGCAAAAGGGATCACCTCAAGTAAAGCAGGTGCCGTTTTGGGTGGATTGCTTCAAAACATGCAGAGACGAATACTGACAAATATTGTTTTTGAGTCCAACAGTGGCTATGCCTGTGACTGCTATGTCATAATAGAGAAGTTGATCTCAGGTTACCTAAGGAAATTGTGTTTTTTGCCTATTTATGTAATAGTGAATTAATAGTTTTGCGGTGTAAAGTGTCCAGGAAAGGCGCACTTTAACCTCTTATGTTCTTTTAATATTGGTGGACAATACCTATTTAACATTCACTCAGCACAACTCAGTTATAAGAGCGAGACAGGTTGGGAGCATGCGTAGATTCTGCGCGTTACCGCACCCACCACATGACAAACCACCCGGATTAGGACCCAAGTGCAGCCGTGCAATGGGTGACACCTCCGCACCACAGTGGAACACTGTGATTTTTTCTTTTTTTTTGTAACAGTATCTGGAGTGCCAATTCCTCCACCAACACTCAAGTTTTCCCTGCAAATTGGAGATTAAGCTTGCAGGGTTGGATGCAGATTAACGTCATACCCAGGCCACAACAATTGCAGGTTAAGGGCTTTGCTCAAGGGCCCAACGGTCGAGTCACTTCAGGCATTTACGGGATTCGAACCAGCAACCTTTTGATTGCCGGCGCTGATCCCTAGCCTCAGAATCTCTCTCTCTCTATATATATAAAACCCAACGTCTGTTTGTATGTCTGTTCGCTTTTCACGAGAGAACTACTTCACGGATTTAGATCCGTTTTTTTTTTCCTATAATTTCCTTGAACATTCCTGTTGATTTTGTGACCTCTCTCGTCGTGCTGTGTATCATATCACTTGCAGGAGTGATTAATTTGCCCTAATCCAAGACAGAGGCTGTGGGCCGAGGGGAGGGGGGCGGTGATCTCCTCACTCACGCACAAGCCTCGGGGTGTATTTTACCTCCGTTAAGTTAGCGGACGAGAAGAATATTTAACGGATTTAGAATGTGTTTTTTTTTTCAATAATTTGCTTGAACATATTGCGACTTCTCTCATCCTGCCAAGAAACATAGTTCTCTTGCATAAGCGATAAATTCACACTAATCTGACACAGAGGCTGTGCAGGGGAAAGTGTGACGTCAGGAGTAGGGAGCTGGGCGGGGCCCTCCTCACAGTCCTGTTTCATTACTACGCAGGTGGAGCCGCGGGGAAACAACTAGTAACAGAATAAAACATACATGTGCGTAAGTAGTTCGTGTTGTTTTTTAAGCATCATCCTGGAAGAAAATATAAATATACAGTATCCTTCTGTGAATTACAGCAGGTTTCACTCTCTCTGTCCAATGAAATCTCAATTTGGCTCATTGTTCAAAATTAGTGCAATCCCTCAGCAGAGCTTCCATGTTTATTTGACTTTAACAAACCGAATGGCCGAGTGCTGAGCTGCGCATGTCTGAACAACTCATAAACCAACTTAAATGTTTTGTATTGTGTTAGCTTCTATCTGTTGCAATGACTGCATCATTTTCAAATTGCCTTTACTTTTTAATTTTCTTTAATATATATATATATATATGTGTGTGTGTGTGTAGTGAATTGATCTCCAGAGAAATATGCAAATTTGTGCAGTCCTACACCAGTGAAAAACCCATTAAATAACGATTTTGTTCATGAAAAATAAACACACTGGAATAAAACAATTGTTGTTCACGCCATCATTAAATTCACTGGTATCCGAAAGACTCCATCCTTGTTAGTTTGGACGTTCATACAGAACCCCCTGCCTGGGAGGAGTATGGTGTAGATCACTCATTGGGCGGCTGGGCTAGGTCTCCAGTCCAGGGGATGTTTCAGTCTTCTTGTAAAAGTAGAAGACATTGTTAGCAACATCACCCCATCCTGACTTGGAATGTATCGATGAGCTTACCTAAGCCTTAAGGATGGCCGCTATTCTCACTTGCATGACTCTCTCTCTCTCTCTAAATAAATCTACACTCACCAACCACTTTATTAGATACACTTGTTGAACTGCTTGTTAACGCAAATATCTAATCAGCTTATCACATGACAGGAACTCAATGGATTTAGGCACGTAGACATTGTCAAGATGGCGTGCTGTATTTCAAACCGAACATCAGAATAGAGATGAAGAAGGGTGATTTAAGTGACTTTACAGCATGGAGCCAGACAGGCTGGTCTGAGTATTTCTAAAGTTGCTGATCTGCTGGGATTTTTCAACACTCAGCCATCTCTAGATCCGAAAAAGGAGAAAGTATCCAATGAGTAGCAGTTCTCTGGGTGAAAATTCCTTGTTAATGCCAGAGATAAGAGGAGAATGGCCAGACTTGTCCAAGCTGATAGAAATGCAACATCTCTGATTGCACGACATGTCAAACATTGAAGCAGATGGGCTTCAGCAGTAGGAGACCACACTGGGGGCCACTCCTGTCAGTTAAGGCAACTGAAGCTACAACTTGCATAGGCTCACCAAAGTTTGACAACAGAAGATTCAAGAAATGTTTGCTGGTTTGATGAGTCTTGATTTCTTACTTTTTTTAAAAATTAATTAAAATAGGTTTGAAACAAATCAACCCCCATCCCTGAGTCTTGATTTCTGCTGCGACATTTGGATGTTAGGGTCAGAATTTGGTGTCAACAACATGAAGCATCCTGCCTTGTATCAATAGTTCAGGCTGGTGCTCGTGGTGGTGTAATGGCGTGGGGGATCTTTTCTTGGCACAATTTGGGCCACTTATTTCCAGTTGAGCATCATTTAAATGCCACAGCCTACCCGAGTATTATTGCTGACCATGTACATCCCTTTATTACCACAGTGTACCCATCTTCTGATGGCTACTTCCAGAACAAAGCTCAGGTCATCTCAAACGAATTTCTTGAACATGACAATGAGTTTACTGTACTCAAATGGCCTCCACAGTCAACAGGTCTTAATCTAATAAAGCACTTTTGGGATGTAGTGGTATAGGACATCAGGCATCATGGATGTGCAGCCAACAAATCTGCAGAAACTGTGTGATGCTATCACGTCAATATGGACCAAAATCCTTCAGGAATGTTTCCAGCACCTTGTTCAATCTCTGCCATGAAGAATTGCGGCAGTTCTGAGGGTAAAAGGCAGGCTTACTAGCAAGATGTACCACATAAATTTTCCAGTGAGTGTATGTGTTTATATATATATATATACAGTGCATCCGGAAAGTATTCACAGCGCATCACTTTTTCCACATTTTGTTATGTTACAGCTTTATTCCAAAATGGATTAAATTAATTTTTTTCCTCAGAATTCTACACACAACACCCCATAATGACAATGTGAAAAAAGTTTATTTGAGGTTTTTGCAAATTTATTAAAAATAAAAAAGCTGAGAAATCACATGTACATAAGTATTCACAGCCTTTGCTCAATACTTTGTCGATGCACCTTTGGCAGCAATTACAGCCTCAAGTCTTGTTGAATATGATGCCACAAGCTTGGCACACCTCTCCTTGGCCAGTTTCGCCCATTCCTCTTTGCAGCACCTCTCAAGCTCCATCAGGTTGGATGAGAAGCGTCGGTGCACAGCCATTTTAAGATCTCTCCAGAGATGTTCAATCAGATTCAAATCTGGGCTCTGGCTGGGCCACTCAAGGACATTCACAGAGTTGTCCTGAAGCCACTCCTTTGATATCTTGGCTGTGTGCTTAGGGTCGTTGTCCTGCTGAAAGATGAACTGTCGCCCCAGTCTGAGGTCAAGAGCGCTCTGGAGCAGGTTTTCATCCAGGATGTCTCTGTACATTGCTGCAGTCATCTTTCCCTTTATCCTGACTAGTCTCCCAGTTCCTGCCACTGAAAAACATCCCCACAGCATGATGCTGCCACCACCATGCTTCACTGTAGGGATGGTATTGGCCTGGTGATGAGCGGTGCCTGGTTTCCTCCAAACATGACACCTGGCATTCACACCAAAGAGTTCAATCTTTGTCTCATCAGACCAGAGAATTTTCTTTCTCATGGTCTGAGTGTCCTTCAGGTGCCTTTTGGCAAACTCCAGGCGGGCTGCCATGTGCCTTTTACTAAGGAGTGGCTTCCATCTGGCCACTCTACCATACAGGCCTGATTGGTGGATTGCTACAGAGATGGGTGTCCTTCTGGAAGGTTCTCCTCTCTCCACAGAGGACCTCTGGAGCTCTGACAGAGTGACCATCGGGTTCTTGGTCACCTCCCTGACTAAGGCCTTTCTCCCCTGATCGCTCAGTTTAGATGGCTGGTCAGCTCTAGGAAGAGTCCTGGTGGTTTCGAACTTCTTCCACTTATGGATGATGGAGGCCACTATGCTCATTGGGACCTTCAAAGCAGCAGAAATTTTTCTGTAACCTTCCCCAGATTTGTGCCTCGAGACAATCCTGTCTCGGAGGTCTACAGACAATTCCTTTGACTTCATGCTTGGTTTGTGCTCTGACATGAAATGTCAACTGTGGGACCTTATATGGACAGGTGTGTACCTTTCCAAATCATGTCCAGTCAACTGAATTTACCACAGGTGGACTCCAATTAAGCTGCAGAAACATCTCAAGGATGATCAGAGGAAACAGGATGCACCTGAGCTCAATTTTGAGCTTCATGGCAAAGGCTGTGAATACTTATGTACATGTGCTTTCTCAGTTTTTTTATTTTTAATAAATTTTCAAAAATCTCAAGTAAACTTTTTTCATGTTGTCATTATGGGGTGTTGTGTGTAGAATTCTGAGGAAAAAAATGAATTGAATCCATTCTGGAATAAGGCTGTAACATAACAAAATGTGCAAGAAGTGATGTGCTGTGAATACTTTCCGGATGCACTATATATATATATATATATATATATATATATATATATATATATATATATATATATATAAATGTGTATATAAAATTGTGTTCATAACTTTACATATCCTGACAGAATTTGTAAGATGTGTACAGTACTATTTTTTAATGAAAAGATGACTGATCAGGCAAAACACATTTCATTTACTTCTAATGGAATCCAAATTGAACTATAAGGCATCACAGAACGCACAACCATTAAACAAAACATAGTAATAAGGAAAATAATGAGATGGTCCCTGTTCAAACGTTTGCACACCCTTATGCTGTGCATTGCCCCCTTTATCATCAATAATGGCATGCAGTCTTTTGTGACAGTTGTGGATGAGGCCTTTGGTTTTTTTTAGGTGCCCATTCTTCTTTGCAACAAGCCTCCATGTCCCATAAATTCTTGGGCTATCTTGCAGGAACTGCACATTTGAGATCGCCCCAAAGTGGCTCAATAATATTGAGGTCTGGAGACTGTGATGACCTCTCCAGCTCCTTCACTTTTTTTCTGCTGTATCCACTTAAGGGTTGACTTGGCCTTTTGTTTTGGATCATTGTCATGTTGAAAGATCCCAGTGTCTCCCATGTGCAACTTCCAAACTGATGAATGCAAGTTGTCCTCCAATATTTTCCGGTAACATTCTGCATTCATCTTGCCATCATCTTTCACTAAGTTACCTGTGCCACTGTATCTGACATGACCTCAGAACATCAGAGATCCATCTGCATGCTTCACAGTAGGGATCGTGAACTTTCTGACATGGGCCTTGCATTTTATGGTTGTGGCCAAAAAGTTCAATTTTGGTCTCATCAATCCAATTGACTTTGTTCCAGAAGTTTTGAGGTGTGTCCAGATTCTGTCTGGCACATTGTAAGTGGGTTGTTTTGTTGCGTTGACACAGTAAAGGTTTTTTTTTTTTTTTGCAACTTGATGGTGCTGCCCATTTGTATTCAAGTATCTCCTTATTGAGGATCTTGAAACAGCAACACCACTTGTTTGCTTAGAAGCCTGTATTTCAGCTTGTGGGTTTTTCTTGGCATCTCAACAAATGATCCTGTCAGTTGTGGCTGAAATCTCGGTTGGTCCACCTGTCCATGGCTTGGTAACAACAGAATTCCTAACATTTTATTTTTCTGTCAGAGTCTGAACACTGCTGACAGGCATTTTCATATCTCTGGATGTCTTTTAATATCCTTTTCCTGATTTGTACAGGGCGGCACGGTGGCGCAGTGGGTAGCGCTGCTGCCTCGCAGTTGGGAGACCTGGGGACCCGGGTTCGCTTCCCGGGTCCTCCCTGCGTGGAGTTTGCATGTTCTCCCCGTGTCTGCGTGGGTTTCCTCCGGGCGCTCCGGTTTCCTCCCACAGTCCAAAGACATGCAGGTTAGGTGGATTGGCGATTCTAAATTGGCCCTAGTGTGTGCTTGGTGTGTGGGTGTGTTTGTGTGTGTCCTGCGGTGGGTTGGCACCCTGCCCAGGATTGGTTCCCTGCCTTGTGCCCTGTGTTGGCTGGGATTGACTCCAGCAGACCCCCGTGACCCTGTGTTTGGATTCAGCGGGTTGGAAAATGGATGGATGGATGGATGGATGATTTGTACAATTCAACAACCTTTTCTCACAGGTCCTTTGACAATTCTTTTCCTTTCACCATGGCTCAGTATTCAGCAAAGTCAATGCAGCTCTGCATGAATTTAAATGGACTATTTATACAAAGACACTGATTACAATCAAGGAAGTTATAGGTGTGGCAACTCGCCTTAATTACTCTTAATTTGAACCTGTGTGTGTTAACTTATGTGTATATTATCAGCCGCAGCATTCAAGTGTATATAAACTTTTGATCAGGCACAAATGTGTGGGTCACAGACTTGCACAAGAGAAAAGGAAGTGAGTCCAAGTTTCCAAAAATTCATCTTTATTGTTGTGAAGACAGAAATATTCTTGAAGCATTTATTCAAGGAGGAGCTGTCACTTAAACACAAAGTATGCAAGCAGTGATGATAACGTCATCCTGCATTTACTCCCTTTTAGATCAAAAGAAGAGATAGCTTCCTGCACAAGAGTGGAGACAGAAAAGTGTGCACAGGACCGGGTCAGTGGCCAACTTTAAATGTTCTCTTCATCAACCATTGGGTAACAGATGCGTTATGTTGTGAGCCATTGAACTTGCAGTTGCACCTGGCAGCGGTCAACCAATCTCTGCCTATGTTAAAAGGGTTTTGGAACAGAGCGCAACAGGGGGTTAGTCGGGGTCTCAAAAATCTCACACACCCTCCTTTCAGCTTTTTTCACACTGGTATGAACATAGCGACAGTCTAAGCATTTGATATGATTTAATGGGACTACCTATTCACCACATTGCACAAATCTGTGTTTGGCCCAAACATAAGTGCATGTATCAAACTACTGTATACCAGTCCAGAAGCTTTCGTTTGTATTAACATTACTTCAGACTACTTCAGACTAGAGCATGGTACGAGATAAGGATGCACCCTATCACCACTGCTCTTTGCAATCGCCATTGAACCACTGGCTGTTCACTTTTGAAATGCATCCGAGATAAAGGGGATTATCAGAGAAGGATTTAAACAGAAAATATCACTATATGCAGATGAAATTGGTACTGTACATATCAGATCCACAAAATACTGTGGCTGCAGTCCTAACAGCATTAGCAAAATTTCAAAGATATCTGTATCAAAATTAATTTGAATTAAAGTGTACTATTTCCAGTGAACTCTCTAGCACACATCATCAGATTGGATACCTTCCCTTTTATCATCGCAGATCAGTTTAAATACCTAGGAGTAAACATCACAAGTAAATATAAAGATCTTTTTCAAGAAATTTTGCTGTCTACATGGTAAAACAAGATGTGCAAAGATGGTCAACCCTCCATCTCACTTTATCTATCTATCTGTCTATCTGTCTATCTATGTATCTAGAGAGTGTCATGCACGAGAGTATGGAGAGCAGCTTAAGGACCCGACGCGCATCGCGACAAGTCGTGCCAGGGGACAAAGGCGGGGTACTAACCTCTCTCTCTCTCTTTTCATAGAAAGGACGAAGCGCCGCCACCATAATCCATCCCAGACAAACAAAACACCATCATTTCTGGGTTCCTTTCTCTCATCGTGTCCCTCATGATGACGTCCATTATCCATCCACCACCGCGCCTTTCCAGCATTCCACGTCCCTAATTTCCGGTCCACCTATTTAAAATGTCTGTCCACCCATCCCTGGTTGTCGGATGTAAATTTTCTGTTTTGGAAATCCATTTGACCTTTTTTGTTACAGTATACGGGGCCCAAAACCCCAAACCTTTATGCTGTGTGCTTGTTATTGAGTGCAGGTATAACAGACAATAACTTTGTATAATATTAACCTTGAGGTGTCCCTCTTCTTTATGCTGCCTCCCCAGCACACCACCGCGTAGAAGAGGGCGCTCGCCACAACCGTCTGATAGAACATCTGCAGCATCTTATTGATACTCCTTTAGGAAGAAGTATCAACACTGTCAAGATGAATGTCCTTCCCAAGCTTCTTTGTCTATTCCAAAGCATCCCCCAATATTTAAAGAAATAATTTTTCAAGAAATTAGATTCAGTCATAACCTAATTTATCTGGACTTCAAAACATCCCCGTATCCAAAGGGCAACACTACAAAGACAAAAAGCAGAAGGTGGCATGGCTCTACCTAACTTTCAATTTTATTCCTTTGTGGCAAATACACAGGCTGTAAAAACCTGGACATTGACAGAAATTGATGAATATACACAAGATTGGTCTGCAATACAATTAAAAACCTGCAATACTTCTTTATATTTTTGCTTTGTGCCCCAGTAAATATAAGTTATCATCAATATACCAACAACCCAATTGCCAGAAAATGAAACCAGTGTAGGAAGCACTTCAGAATAGCAAAGCTTTTACCTGTTGCATTTCTACACGATAACAACCTTTTTCCACCCTTTCAAACTTAGTTTTTAATATTTGGAAAACGTTCAAATTAGAAACTTTGCTAAACAAAATCTGCCCAATTTTCCTCACCTCCCACCATTTCTATTCCAGAAGAAATATTGATCAGTCTTGAAGACTCAGACAGCATTTCTATAATATATAAAAACATTTTAAAGTACCTTACTTTCAACGATTACAGAGTAAATTACAATACAATATAATACCTTTATGTATAGCCCAAAATCACACAAGTGCCGCAATAAGCTTTAACAGGTCCTGCCTTTTGACAGCCCCTCAGCCTTGACTCTCTAAGAAGACAAGAAAAAACTCCCCCCAAAAAAACCCTAGTTCACTGGGTGTCAAAAAGAGGGGGGTAAATACAATACAATACATAGAACAGAACAAATTCCCAATACAGTATAATAGTAAAATAAATATATTACAAGTACAGAGCAGAATTCAACAGTAGATGATATCACATAATATGATTTGGATTTGTTTAGAGTACTGGAGACCTCGGCCATCATGCTGCCTCCCCCTATTGGCCATTCTACTACTTGCCCAGAGAGTTTGGACATGTCATTGTTGTCATCGTGTATATCCCTCCTCGGGCGAACGAGGAATCAGCGAGTGACATCATCCATTCTGCTGTTGCTAAGTTACAAACGCAGCACCCTGAGGCGCTTGTGCTAATCGCTGGAGACTTTAACCATGTGACGCTGGACAAAACATTACCTGCATTCTCCCAGTATGTGGACTGTAACACCCGGGGAAATAAGACTATTGATTTACTGTATGCAAACGTTAAAGACGCATACAGCGCCACCCCGCTGCCTGCGCTTGGGAAAGCAGATCATAACCTGGTTCTGCTTCAGCCTCACTATAAACCAAAAGTGAGAGTCCTACCTGTAACCACACGATCATTCAGGAAGTGGACTCTGGAGGCTGAGAATACTCTGAGAGAATTTTTTGGAACTACAAACTGGGATATCCTGCAGGGATCTCAAAGTGAGAACATTGAGGGAGTTGTTGACTGCACTACTGACTACATCAACTTCTGTATGGACATTGTAGTTCCAGTAAGAACAGTACGCTGCTATGCTAACAACAAGCCATGGATTACAAGTGACATCAAGGGCCTTTTGAACCAGAAGAAAAGGGCTTTTAAAGACGGTGATCAGCATGAGCTCAAGCGCGTGCAGAAGGAACTCCGAGTCCAGCTCAGGGCGGCGAAGGAGCAGTACAGGAGAAAGCTGGAGCAGAAGTTGCAGAATAACAGCATGAAGGAAGTGTGGGATGGGATAAAAATCATCACTGGCTGCAGCTCGAAGCGGGGTACCACCATCGAGAGAGACGAGAAGAGAGCAAACCAAATGAACAACTTCTTTAACAGGTTTGACCACCATAACCCACTCTCACTCTCACCTCGGAGTATTGCACCCTCCACACATCCTTCTGCTGATACTAACATAGGAAAGACATCCCCACCCATAATTACAACAGCGCAAGTGAGCAGAGAGCTGAGGAGACTTCGTGCCAGCAAAGCAGCGGGTCCAGATGGAGTATCGCCACGACTGCTGAAGGTCTGTGCATCGGAGCTGGGGGGTCCTCTACAGCGCATCTTCAACCTGAGCCTGGAACAGGGGAGAGTCCCGAGGCTTTGGAAAACATCTTGTATCACCCCAGTCCCAAAGGTATCACGTCCTAGTGAGCTGAATGACTTTCGGCCTGTTGCTCTGACATCACATGTGATGAAGACCATGGAGAGGCTGCTGCTTCACCACCTTAGGCCACAGGTTCAACACGCCCTTGACCCTCTGCAGTTTGCATATCAGGAGAAGGTGGGAGCAGAGGATGCCATCATCTATATGCTACACCGATCCCTCTCTCACTTGGACAGAGGCAGTGGTGCTGTAAGAATTATGTTTCTAGACTTCTCTAGCGCCTTCAACACAATCCAACCTCTGCTCCTTAGGGACAAGCTGACAGAGATGGGATTAGATTCATACCTAGTGGCATGGATCGTGGACTATCTTAAAGACAGACCTCAGTATGTGCGTCTTGGGAACTGCACGTCTGACATTGTGGTCAGCAACACAGGAGCGCCACAGGGGACTGTACTTTCTCCGGTCCTGTTCAGCCTATATACTGTACATCGGACTTCCAATACAACTCGGAGTCCTGCCATGTGCAAAAGTTCGCTGATGACACTGCTATCGTGGGCTGCATCAGGAATGGGCTGGAGGAGGAGTATAGGGACCTAATCAATGACTTTGTTAAATGGTGCGACTCAAACCACCTACACCTGAACACCAGCAAAACCAAACAGCTGGTGGTGGATTTTAGGAGGCCCAGACCCCTCATAGACCCAGTGATCATCAAAGGTGACTGTGTGCAGATGGTGCAGACCTACGTATAAATATCTGGGAGTGCAGCTGGATGATAAATTAGACTGGACTGCCAATACTGATGCACTGTGCAAGAAAGGACAGAGCCGGTTATACTACCTTAGAAGGCTGGCGTCCTTCAACATCTGCAATAAGATGCTGCAGATGTTCTATCAGACAGTTGTGGCGAGCGCCCTCTTCTACGCAGTGGTGTGCTGGGGAGGCAGCATTAAGAGGAAAGACGCCTCACGGCTGGACAAACTGGTGAGGAAGGCAAGCTCTATTGTTGGCATGGAGCTGGACAGTTTAACATCTGTGGCAGAGCGAAGGGCGCTCAGCAGGCTCCTATCAATTATGGAGAATCCACTGCATCCACTAAATAGTATCATCTCCAGACAGAAGAGCAGCTTCAGCGACAGACTGCTGTCACTGTCCTGCTCCACTGACAGATTGAGGAGATCGTTCCTCCCCCAAACTATGCGACTCTTTAATTCCATCCGGGGGGGGGGGGGGGGGGGGGGGGTAAACGTTAACATTTAACATTATACATAGTTATTATCTGTTTTTCACCTGCATTATTATCATTCTTTAATTTAATATTATTTATTGTATCAGTATGCTGCTGCTGAAGAATGTGAATTTCCCATTGGGATTAATAAAGTATCTATCTATCTATCTATCCCTCAGCTGATTCAGCGCTGGGCAAGCGAATCCGATGAAAGGACCCCTGTACCCAATGATTCCTGTGATCCACCATCAGGGATGACTTTACCTTAGGCAGGCAAACAACTTGGCAGGTGGGCAATGGCACCAAGTTCCAGATTTAAGTACCGAGAAGAGAAACAAAATAGGTGAGGGTTAGTAACAAATTATAACTATCATGTTACTTATGTTTTAGTGTTAATGACTAACAACAGAGATGCAGTCTGTACAGTTTATCAGCAGCTCTAGTCAGGATATACTAAACTGAAGTAGTGAGTCTTCAGCCAGGATTTAAAAACTGAGACTGAAGGGGCATCTCTTATAGTAGCAGGCAGACCATTCCACAGTTTAGGGGCCCTGTAACTAAAAGCTCGACCTCTCACTGTTATTTTATTAATCCTTGGAATCATAAGCAGACCGGCATCCTGAGATCTTAATGTATGCTCTGGTTTGTAAGTCAAGTTTAGACAAGTAAGCCGAACCTTGGCTATTTAAGGCTTTATATGTTAAAAGGAGGATTTTGAAATTTGCCCTAAACTTAACCAGGAGCCAGTGTAAGGATTTAAGAACCGGAGTTAGGTGTTTGTATTTTCATGTTCTTATAATAACTCTTGCAGCAGCATTTTGGGTTAACAGAAAGCTGTATAAAGAACAATTTGAACAGCCAGTGGACACCGCATTGCAGTAGTCAATCCAACTAGAAATAAATGCATGAATTAATTTCTTGGACTGCTGTTTATTTAGAAAGTGCATTAATTCCCCAACATTTTTAAGATGGAAGAAACATGATTTGGACAAATTTGTAATATAAACTTTAAATGACATACTAGAGTAAAAGATAACTCCTAGATTGCAGGCTGATTCAGTAAAATTAATGGTGATTCCAACCGAGTTAAATGACGACAAAATATTGTTGTGATCAGCGTCATTCCCTCCAAAAATTAACATCTGTTTTATCTGTGTTTAAAGACAAGTAGTTCTCATCCATCCTCTCATTTAATTCACTAACACAACTAATTAAAGGCAACATTGGAGAAACTTCATTTAGTCTAAAAGAAAAGTATAACTGGGTATCATCTGCGTACGAGTGACAATTAACATGTTTTCTAATGAGAGATCCCAGGGGAAGCATGTAAAGTGAAATGATTGGCGGAAAGGATCTCTGACTCACCATTTCAAAAAAGGAGTGGAAGGCAGCCATGCACAGAATTCACTCGAGCTCCATATGCGCAAAGTATACAATTATTCAACTTAAACTCATATTAAGCACATCAATCGCATTTAAAATTGTCCAAAATGTTTCCAGGGCAAGATTCAATCTGCAAACGTTGGTGTCACAATCCCTCCTATCCATTTACAGTGGTGTCTTTGGTGTACTCCAAGATGGGCTTAAAGTGGAGAAGGACAACAAAATGTGATTGCCTTTACTTCACTGCTAGCCCATAGACATATCTTGCTCAACTGGAAGAATCCTAGCCAACCTCTTTCAAGTTAGTGGGCAGCTGATGTTATAAACTACTTAAAATTGAAAAAAAAATTAAATTCTTATTTAGAGGATCTAATCAAAACTTTAAAACATGGCAGGACCTAATCAATAATATTGAAAAATAAGCATTTATATTGGGGAAAAGGATTCTCTTCCGTCTTTCCTACTGTGAAAATTTAATTCTGGCTGTTAGCCTTCCTCTCTTGCTCTTGGGTGGGGTTTGCAGTTAGTTCTGTTAAGCTTGGGTGATTATATGGAATATTACTTGCTTTTAATAAATTCAATAAAAAAGTACACCACGTATACTTTTGGTTCCAAGATAGTTTGTAATGCAAGTTGTTAACAGTTTGCTAGCTTTACCCCAACAACCTAAATTCAAGTCAAGTCTATAAAAGAAAAAAAAAAATGGAATTTGTACCTTCTTTACATTATAAAAGTGGAGAGAAAAGCTCCAGTCGGATTAATGGTTGATATATACGGTACACTATCACACACGTACGCATGGGAGGCAGCTAAAGAGTCTAAATGAGAGAAATTCCACACCATACCAGGGGGTGGCAGAGTGCACTGACCTTTTTTCTCACTTTCCTGCAGACCGTTCATGGGAAATTCTGCCTGGCCCTGATGACACCATTTCCGGTTCAAGACCCTTGGATAATGTCACTTCCAGTGAAAAACTCCTTACTGAAGAGACTTCCTGTTCTGGCCTTTTTGATGATATCATGTCCAGGTCTGAACCTATGGAAGAGGACCCTTCTGCTTCCGCCCTTGATGACTTCACTTTCTTTTCTGGCCTTTAAAGCCGCCATATTTGACTGACTTAGTTCAGTTCTGTTTTGGACTCTGTTCTGAGCGCATCAGTGCTAGTAATTTAACCATTTGCAGCCAGGGAATATTATATGGGTGGCTGCCTCAAACCTTTATGACTTTTGTGTCTGCGGTTATCCTATCCTATTATCCTGTTACAAGGAAGCTTCATTTTATTTCTTGCACCAATTGTGCCTGCATTAATTAATATAAATGCTCTGTACAAACTGCCAGAGAGGTGAAAGCTGATTTCTGTACACCTTGGCCAAAAGTTGTAGCATCCCAGCTGGATCATGAAACATACTTACACCCACAATAGCAAATACATCTTTCTGTATTTCAAATATTTACATTAATCTTAGAATTAAACAACAGTCTACACAACTTATTACTTCCTATTTAAAGTAACAAAAACTTGGAAGTGTAGCTTCTAGCACCCGGCACTCCACCTACAAAAATTCTCACCATACATGGACTTTGACTTTTAATGGCATTCACATTTGAGTGACCATATTGTCTCTCAACATGAACTGTTGACTTTAGCTCTTAAGCAAAGCTGAAATATCTAGAGCAGTGGTTCCCCAGGGTTTGGTTCCAATGCATTCCTATTAAACTAGACTCCTAGCCTAGTTAGGTGTGCTGTTTGGGTTTTTTGATTGAAAAAATAAATCTGGAAAACTTAAGTCTTGTCCTAAACTACAACCTCCAAGTCAGGAGGAAACTTGTTCAATACATTTCATTTCCCTTCTGAAAATGCTCAAACAGGGAGCATCCTGTTATATCAATCCACTAAAGGATAGCACACTGGGGAGATGTCACAGAACAAACAGTTGTTCTTATAGACAACTGAATAACAGTGCTGAATTAACCCTGACACTGATTTGTTAAAAGACATATTCCAGCAGAGACCATTAGGCAGCTTACATTCCCTAAGAAGTCTCATTTCACTACATTCTTGGTCCCAACAATACTTCAGTTACTGTGTGTGTGGGGCACTCAAGTCCTATCTGACTGATAGGTAACAGTTTGTTAGTCTTGGCAACAGCAGATCCAGCTCAGCGCCAGTCACACAAGGAGTCCCTCAGGGCTCTGTCCTCGGCCCTCTTCTCTATTTGCTTCCCCTTGGCCATATTATTTATAGCTATGGACTGGGTTATCATTTTTATGCAGATGACACTCAACTCTATTTCAATGTCAAAAGTGCAACTTTATCAGGGCTTTCTCAGCTCACAACTTGCCTCAATGAAATTAAAACCTGGATGGAGCAGAACTCTTTAAAATTAAATTGCAACAAAACTGAACTCCTGCAAATTGGGACTAGAGATACTTTATTAATCCCAAGGGGAAATTCACATACTCCAGCAGCAGCATACTGAAAGAAAATAAAGAGTGATAACAATGCAGGTATACAGACAGTCAATAACTTTGAATAATGTTAACATTTACCCGACCCCCCCCCCCGGTGGAATTGAAGAGTTGCATAGTGTGGGGGAGGAACGATCTCCTCAGTCTGTCAGTGGAGCAGGAAAGTGACAGCAGTCTGTCGCTGAAGCTCCTCCTCTGTCTGGAGAGGATACTGTTTTATTGGATGCAGTGGATTCTCCATGTGCAACTTAAGAAAATGAGCTCCTTCTCAGTCACTCTTGACAGTGATCTCATCAGACCTTCTGATTCAAGGAATTTTGGTGTCATTTTTGATTCCTCCCTTATTCCGCCCACATAAACCACATTAAGAAACTTTACTTTTACCTCCATAACATATCCGGTGTTCGCTCATTCCTCTCCTTTTCTAATGCCAAGTAACACATCCAAGCTTTTATCACATCCCGCATTGATTATTGTAACTCCCTACTGGAAGGTGCCCCTTCTAATCCTCTATCACAGCTCCAGTTGATTCAAAACCCTGCTGTAAGAGTCTTTACATGAACCAGCAACAGTGAGCACATCACACCCATCCGGCTTCGCATTCACTGGCTCCGTGTCTTAAAGGATTGAATATAAAATTTGATTAACCTACAAAGCTTTAAATGACCTTACAAACTACATCAGTGACCTTCTAAAATCACTAGGCTCTGGTTTGCCTACTAAAGGTTCTGCGAATCTTGTGCCTCACACTAACCTGCACTATATGGGAGACAGCAGGGCTTTCAGCTCCATAGCACCCAGACTTTGGAATGACATCCCGAAATTAGATCAGGTGACTCCATTCATTCTTACAACTTAAACTCACCTATTTAGGAAGGCTTTTATCTTAACATTCTGCCCTTTCAGTTTACCTCTGTCCAGGTGCTCAGGATAATTTGTGTGTCCGTTATATCACAAATTAGGTTCTCCTTTTTTTAGTATTGAGCTCTGGTTTATTGTCCTTGATTCTATTTAATGCTTTGTTTCCTTGTTCGATTCACAAAAACCTATGATCCAATGTTATATAACCTGCTCCCCCCACCCCCAGTCTTTGTGAAGTGCCTCGAGTATGGGAAAGGTGCGTTATAAAATAAGTTACTGGATAGCCGATAGCCAACTTCTTGTTCACTTGAACTTTAGCTGGTATATGAACATGTTTGACATTATCCCTTATTACTAAAATTAAGGGGTGGAAATTATACCAAAACCTTGTGCAATAACACTGAAGACTGCAAACCCAATCAAATTACTCCTTCCAGTTAAAGGAAAGCACTTTTGGGGAATATTAAGTAGAACACCTGGAGAAACCTATTTAGCCCATTAGTGGGGCTGACACTCTTGTCATCTGTTCACTCAAGTTAAACTTGAATACTAATCTACTCCGAGTCAAACCCAACAGGCTTATCTATACCAGAATAGATTTTTAAATGAGTCTTAATTTATCCTGCTGTTGTGCTTTACTGAATGCAGAAACAGCCCAGTTAAAACGGCAATCTCACCACTTGTGAATCGGGATGGAATAAAGACACCCAGTAAACCAAGATGGTGGAACCAACTAGTATAGATCAGGTCACTTCTCTGGTGCCCATCTGTTCCATTAGATTAGCTTTTAAATGGGACTCATGCAAGATTCACACCAGATTTAATCCAGCTTTGGAGTCTGAAGACCAGTCATTCATATTGGTTATTCTGGGTCTAATCATTCACTCAAATGCCACTTTAACTGCAACTCTGCTCCATTTACTGTATTGATGTTGTCAAGCAATAATCAAAGCAAATCTAATCAGAAAATACAGCAAATTATAGTAATCATGCAGAAGGCCAATTCCATCTGGCAAGGGATTCAGCAAGATCAGACTAAGGCATGTCTAACACCCCCCACCAAAAAAAAGAAGTGTAGCCAGTGTTGAGTATTAAAATTTTATTGCTTAGTATTAACAGTGCCCTTTGCTTTTCTGTAGGTAAAGCATAGTACAGCCACACATGAGACAACCAGAACACCTACAACACCTCCAAGGATGGAATCTTGGAATTGGGAGCCTGCAAGGAGAAAACTAAGGCATTAGGAATGAAAACCTAAACACACTGCTTTTGAATCTAGCCTAGTGAGAGTTGCAGTCTAACATGGCCTGCATTTAGGCTGTTCAAGTTAGTTACCTGGAGAGGCTTCATCTTGCTGGCCAGACAGGGACTGTGATAAAGACAAAGGAGAGACCTGCTCCAGATAAAGAGGGCCAACAGAAATGGTCTCCTGCCATTCAGCTGGTGCTGTCCACTCACCTGCAAAATACAATTGAAGCTTTTGTATCCCAGGCTGGACACTGCAGAAGTCTGCCAGTGAGGTCACTTACTTGCTCTCCTGGGTCTGTGTTTAAGGGCACCCGAGCCCCTCCTGAAGGGAGGGGGGTTGGCACAGCTGGTGTCACAGCAGCTACAGACAGCATTGTTCCCATCCACTGAACTCCACCTGAAAGCACAGCCACCAATCACAACCCGCTACCTCATTTGAACAGGTGCACCATCATCCTCCCAGTCACTTACTGGCTCAGTGCAGAGTTGTATGAACAATCCTTATTCAAAGCATCAACATTAGCAGACACCAAGGTCACCTTCAGATGGCAGGTAATGAAGATCTGAAAGTAGACATGCAAGATATTACAGTCACACCTGGGAGCTTCAATGGATTCCTCCAAAGGAAATGGGAGGAAAGGACTTACTGAACTAGTAGTCAGGCCATAAAACCTGAAGGCATCCAGCTGGAACTGCATTACAGACTGGGCAACTCTGGGTGACACGAACTGGGAATTCGAGCCTGTCAGTTTGCTATCCAAGAAACACCTGCAATACAAAAGAGGGACCATAGCATTGTGTCTCCAGATAAAGATCTGGAGAGACTATGGCTCACACTCACCCATTATTCCCAATGAAGGTGTAGGCCGGGGCCGATGCATTGGACCCAGGAGTGGCCACACAGCGGTCCACAAAGATACGGAGAGGCACATGGTTAGTGCTGTCCACAGACGCTTGAAGGTTAATGAGGTCTCCTAGGAAGAAGGTGTTGGATGGACTCGGCCCACTCCAGTCACCTACAGACAGGAATGTTACGAGGTGTTCAGATCACATTACTGTATTGCAAATGGAAAGGAAGTTTTTAAATGTGTACACCTACTGCTCATTATAACAAGCGAGAAGCCCAGAATATCCTCAGCAGATATCGTGGAGGTGTAGGGAACCCAAGTGGGGTTTAAAGCATTGCTGCTTACGTTGTGTAGTCTGGGTTGGGGATAAATTAAGTGGTGATCAAGATAAGACAAATTCTCGTAGCTTTACACATTAGTCATAATGCAGATTCAGCCATTTAATGAACACTACGCCAGCGTTTCTCAATTTATGAAAACTTGGGTCATGAATAAAAGTTTCTTAATCGCACCCCCCCCCCCCCCCATTGTTTTGTTTTGAAAGGAGCCCACTAATACCAATTTGTTTTTTAAATTGATAAGCAGGTATAGTATGCATCTATGACAACTTAGACTTGGACATTTATCCAACTTTTTTCCAGTATCAGAATGTAGTTTGTTTTCAATAGATTTTTCATATTCAATTCTTATTCACCTCCTGGGGTGGGGGGTGCACCCCAGTTTGAGAACCGCTGCTGTAGGCCAAGGTCCAAACTAACTACTTGCACCTTAGTTACATGTTCTCACCTGTTGTATTGGCATTCAATCTGCACCACAGCTGGATTTGTTCTTACAATAGAAAGACCATCAATTGGAGAAGGATTGTAGTCAAGGGTGAAGGTGTACACTATTAGAGCTCCCAGCATCTAAAAAGATCCAACAATTCAGCTGACAATACTAAACACAGTCACAAAGTTTCTTTGTATTGATCAAGTAGGGTCTGTAGAATCCTACTATCTGTGGAAGAAGCTTTTAGTCAATGTAGATCAGCTTAACAGCGATTGGTCTTCTGGTTAGATTTAAACTTCTGTAGAATACACTTTAATCCAGCACAGGTTTTTAATTGGAGCAAAGATTGAAAGTCAAAAAGGGGGCACCACAAGTAGTTTAAGACAAGCAAAAAATCTGAAATGCAGACATTACTTGTCACCATATTAGAGGTCTAAGACTTGGCCCCTAATGTTTACACCCATTTTAAAATCTAGTTAAGTTGAGGAAAGACAATTTATTGCCTATACAGTCACAAAGGGATAAACAAGCTGGATAGTTTACAACTAGAAGTTAAGTGTTGGGGCTTAAATAGAAAAGCCCACCTTTTCCAGTGAGGTATTCAACCTTTTACATTGGGTGGAATTTAAAATTTTTTTGTACTCCAAACAGCATTTTGCCAGAGCTCATAGGAGGAAGAACCGTGGAGACATTTTATAGGCGAACCAAGTATTAGACCCTACTGGTTCATTTAAGGGGCAGGGTCCCCAGTGTTATTTACAACACTTCCGTAATGCGTGTCTGATCAGTTACTACATGAGCGCCAAAAAAAGTTAAACGCTAATATTGCTAAAAGTGCGAGAGCCCTGAAGCAACTCACCTCCACGGTGCTCCCACAGCCCTGCAGAGGGGCTTCAATCACAAAGGGCTGAGCACCGGCCGGGCTGGTGACTCCACATCCACCCATGGAAAGATCAGAAGGCTGGACCGGCTTTTGGATGCCCAGCAAGTCCGGACTGATGGTGACGATCACCTCACTGTCGGTGCACTGAGCGGTTACGGTCTGCGGAGCGCCAGCTCTCGGCTCAACATATTGCAAGACAGCGGGCTGCTGGTGCTTTGCGATAACCTTCTGTCCTTTGAAACGGGGCTGAGCAAAAGCATCGCAGAGGAAAAAGAGCAGCAACACTACGGCTATCTGACCCTTGTCTTTACACCGCATTTTGAAACAACAAAGGAAGAAAATCAGCAAAAGCGCAGTAAAGGTGGACGCGCCGCACAGTCTTTATGTACACGAATGAATGCGTTCGACTTCTTAATGTTAATAACACGTGCGGAGAAAAAGATCGCCAATCAGTCACCAATCACGTTTGAATTGAACAAGACGCATGATATACGGAGGTTAATTACGGGAAGAAGATAATTAAATTAGATTCAAAAATCAAGACACCCGCAACAGCGTAAGATCATCTCAGGCAGTCACTTGACAGTTCTTATATAGAACACGGGACAATTGGGGTTTAAATCTCGCGGTAAAAAAACAAATGTATTTGCTTTGCGAAAGAGAAAAATAAACCCTACTAAATTTTAAATTATACGGGTGATGTCCTGAAAATAGTTTCATTGAGGAGATTTGTGGGCGCGTGGGTAACAATGCAGACTAACATGGAAGTGATTGTTGAAGGTAGTCAAGTGTTTTGTGGATATGAATAGTTAGCTGCTACAAAGTCTTTATTGAATATTTATGTATCTTTGATTTATCTAATTTTGGTTATGGATTAAGGCTTTGCATCAAAATAATTTTTAAAACGTTTGGAGTTATGCGGATAGCTATCGGATCATCTCCAATGTCAGCCTTGCAAAGTGGACCCAGGACAATCTTCCTTCCATTTACTTTGATTTCATGTCTTCTTGGTTAAGCATAAAAGGTCATGAAGTAAATTGCCCCGTAAAAAATGTCGATTATAAGGCAACTGGTAGCACCACAAGAAAAGCTGGTGCAGTTTTGGGTGGATTGGTTTAAACAATACCGAGACGATGATAGATATTGCTTTGAATCCAACAGTGACTGTGCCTGTGACTGCTCAATGGTTATGTCATAATCTGGAAGTTGATCTCAGATTACCTAAAATATTGTTTTATTCTATTTATGTAACAATGAATCAATACTTTTGTGGTGTAAAAGTGACCAGGAACGGCACTTTAACCTCTCAGGTATTATTATTGTTGAGCATGCATCGAGACTCTCAGGTTATTTTTATATTGGTGCACAATACCCATTCAACATTCACTTAGTACAGATAAGATGAATTATCAAGTAAGAAAATAACATAATACAAGTATAACATAAATGTGCGTTAAGAAGTTCCTATTGTTTTTATAAGCTTCATCCTCGAAGAATATATAAATATATCATTCAGTGAATTTCAGCAGGTTTCACTCTCTGTCCAATGAAATCCTACTTCGGCGCATTGTTCAGCATTAGTGCAATCCTGCAGCGGAGCGTCCATGTTCATTTGATTTTAACGAGCCTAATGGCCGAGTGCTGAGCTGCGCATGTCTGAACTACTCATAAGCCAACTTACATGTGTTGTATTGTACTAGCTTTGATCTGTTGCGGTGACTGCATAATTTTCAAATTGCCTTTATTTCTCTTTAATAAACCATATATACTTCATCTATATATGTTTGAGCATCCCCTTTTAAAATAAGCAGTGCAGAAGAAATAAAACGGTAAATTAAACTGTTTAAATAATTTTGTCATATGGAACCTCCTTGATTACGAAATCAGGCAGGTTTTAGCCTGTTCTTGCGTTTTTAATTTCTCTTCATGGAGAGGGTGCAGTCCATTACAACAGCCTGCTAAGAGATAACACCCCCAGCAGAGGTGTCAAGGGAAAGGACAGAGAGCAAAGACAGAGTCACACATTTATAGGATATTGAGTTACATTGACAAGTCAAGTCAAGTCAAGTTGGGGAGCATGCACTGGTACAGTGCATTGCTGCATCCACCACGCAACGAAACAACTCGGGATTCTGGTTGGCAACCCCCCAGGCAGACACGGTCCAGTCCCACCCTCCGGAAATGACCCTATATCTGCTGCAACCACTGCCCACCAGTTATGTGGGTGACCCCTTGGCCTGGTCCAGCCACTCGGGTCCCCAACAATGAGGGTCCTATGAGCTAGATCACCCTCAGGGAAACGCGCCACATGGCCGTACTGCCATAACTGACGCTCCCTCACAATGCAGGTAATGTGCCTCATTTGGGACTCCATGATCAACCACTCATTCGACACAAAGTCAAACCAACGGTACCCAAGGATTTTCCGGAGAGACACAGTACCAAAGGAGTCCAGTCTTTGTCCAAGGTCACTGGATAGTGTCCATGTCTCGCATCCATATAGCGAGACAGGAAGCACCAGGATTCTAAAGACTTGGACCTTCGTCCTTTTGCATAGATATCAGGAGTGCCATGCACCCCTTTCATCGACCTCATGACCCCCCATGCTCTCCCAATCCATCTACTGACTTCATAGGAAGAGTCACAGAGACATGAATGCCACTGCCAAGGTAAGTAAACCTCTCAACGAGGTCGACACTCTCTCCGCAGACAGACCCACTGCTGATGGCTGTGCCCAAGAGGTCATTAAAGGCCTGGATGTTGGTATTTATCCAGGACACTCGCAAGCCCAGACACTCAGACTCCTCGCTCAGTCTCTCGAGTGTCCTGATCAGAGCCTCCATTGACTCCGTGAAGATTACAGCATCGTCAGCAAAGTCAAGATGCATAAATATTTCTTCACCAACAGATGCCTAACAGCCACTGGACCCCACGACCTTGCCCAACACCCAGTCCATACAAGCATTGAACAGAGTAGGAGCAAAAACACACCCCTGGCTAACCCCAGAATCTACTGGGAAAAATGTAGAGTTTTTGCCTCCACTCTGCACAGCACTTAGAGTACCAGTGTACAGGCTGGCCATGATATCCAGCAACCTCGAGGAGATCCTGCGAACCCTCAGGATGTCCCACAGGGCAGCTCGATCAAATGAGTCGAACACTTTACAAAAATTGACAAAGGCTGCAAAGAAACTCTGCTGATATTCACGTTTGCACTCCATGAGAACTTTCAGTGTCAGGATGCGGTCGATGGTAGACTTCTTAGGCATAAAACCAGACTGTTACAGTCACTGGTAGGTGAGCAAGTGATCATGGATCCTATTGAAGATGACCCTAGCAAGAACCTTACCCAGCACCGAGAGCAGTGTTATCCCCCTGTAGTTGCTGCAATCCAGGCGATTAACCCTTCCCTTCCCAGATAGGGATGACAAGTCCCATTTTCCAGTCAGTTGGGATGATGCCAGTCTCCAAAATGGAAGCAAAGATTGCTTGCAATGCCAGGAGGACAGCCTTACCACCAGCCTGGATAAGTTCATTCTGGATACCACAGATCCCTGCAGCCTTTCCCCCCCTCAGCTGCTTCACCACCTGTGTAATCTCATTGAGATTGGGTGGTTCACAGCTAATTGGAGGATCAGCCTCAAGAACCGTGGACCCAGAGATATCCAATGTCCTAGCCGGAGGATCGGCTTTGAACAACTGCTCAGAGTAGCCAGCCCAGCGGGTCACTACCTGCAGTGTCATCTGTAAGGACCTTTCCATCAGCTGCCCTGACTTACTACTCTCTGAGGGACATATTCAGATGTGCGTAATACTTCGATTCCTCTGTAAGCAGGATGTAGGTTGCTAGAACACAGATGGTGTGTCATTTGCTCACAGATTCCCCTAACAAATGCCTCTTTATCTGTCCTCGTGCCCTCGCAGCCGTCCTTCTCAGTTCCCGGTACAGACCAGAGTTGCCATTGAGCCATACGCTGCGACTCCTCTCGATGATATCCAGGGGGCCCGGTGAGATGAAACACCTCCTTCTGGGAACACCGGTAACACCATCACAACCTTCAGCGACCTTCAGGGTCTTGTCACAAAATGTTTCCCACATCACATTAGGATCGGCAGTTGTACCCAAATCTGCAAGTTCCTCACACACACTGTGTGCAAACTCATTAGAAACTGCCTGGTTTTGGACTCTGGCCAAGTCCAGGCTCATTTTCCTAGTAGGTGGTAACCTACTGGACCTAAGCTGGATCCAAAGAGTAGCAACAACAAGTCTATGGTCAGAATTCACAAACTGGGCACTTCTGTAGACCCTGCAGTTTTGCAAGAGCCTCCAGCATCTGTCCACGCACCACCACAGTATGCACCACCAGTATTGGAGTACCAAGTCCAAGGATGTGGTTCTGGGTGCTGGAACCAGGATCCAGTGATTCGCAGCCTCTGACCTTTTGCAAAGTCAAGGAACATGGAGACACCCATGGGGACCAAGACAATCCTCATAGCCAGCCCTGTCAGTGCCAGTGGCTGCATTGAAGTCACCCATGACCAGAGGAGTGTCACCTCGTGGGCACCCATCAACCACTGAGCGAAGCTGCAAATAAAATGTCTCCCTTGTTGAGACATCACTCACCATGGTCAGAGCATACACTGAGACAACAGACAAGGCACCCAGGGAGTGCCGTAATCTGAGTCTCATAATATGCTCGTTGAAAGGAAGAAGCCAATCTGCTACAGCAACAGCTACTCCCGGAGTATGACAGCCATCAGAGCAACCAGACCAATAAAAGGTTTATCCACCTACAGAGATCTGGCCAGTCCTCGGTCTGTGCACCTCAGAGAGTGGCGGCACTGAAATGCAGAGTTTACGCAGCTCCTCCAACAGCAGAGGAAGATGATCATCTTGCCAGAGAGACAAGACGTTCCATGTGCCTACCCGTATGGGCCACCTCAAATTGGGACCTGAGTGTTTTGCCATTGCAGTGGGCGATGCCTCAGCACCACACCAGTTCCGATCCCCAACAGACCTGACCCCATTGGCTCTCTAACGGTTTCGACTCTTCCAGGGATGGGGCTCCGGACGGCTTTCCCCTATCCCCTTCATGATGCGAGCAGCCTTCCAATGGGCGGCTGCAGCAGAGCTACTCCTGCAGAGAGCAGAAATGAGTCCTTTCTGTCGTCTCGGAGCTGTGTGAAGTTTTTTTACGGTGGCTGGAGTGCCAATCCTGCCACCAACCCCCATGATTTCCCTGCAAGTTAGAGGACCACTTGCAGGGCCGGATGCAGTTTAACGACATACTCAGGACAAAGTGCTGGATTAATACTTGTGTAACACCTGACATTTACTCGGATTTGTTAATTAGCTTACACACTCATACTCTGATTGGTTAAAAAACATGAGATGCTTTCAACAGAAATCAGAGCCAGCTTACACACCCACAATAAAAGTCTCTTTCTACTCTATCCTTGATCTTCTGAAACATTCCTTAAGTTCAGCCCTTACCCTTCTCTTCTGAAGTTTTCTGTGTATGTGACAACTGTCAAGTCTTGCTGTGTACAGTATGTATTCAGCCACTTTTTAAACCACCTCGGGCATTTTATCTACTTACCCAACCATTGCATCAGTCTCTTCATGCTTTTTCAAAAAACAAATGCTTTTATATTTTTAATGTGGACTGTAAACCAAATCCATAGATACAAATAAACACCAACTCTCACAGCTCTAGTACCGGTACTCAGGCTTTATGGTGCTTGCTAACCCTTGAACTTCGATAAACGTCCTCCATTTCTCCATTTTACACCTCATTGTCCATGACAGAGGCATGGTTTCTCATGTGCTGGACACAGCCTCTCCTTCACTCTTGTGCCCACCCTGTTGGCTAGTGCTGCTTTCAATCGCTTTTGCAGCATTTTTCACTTGCGCTATGCAAAACATTTAAGTGAACATAAAATAAATAAAAATTGGCAAAAAAAAAAAAATGACCCACAAATACAAAAGCACATGTTGACTAATTTTCTTTTTTCTTTAATGTGACCAAATTTAATTCAAATCAGTCGAAGCAATTTTAACATTTTGTGTGTTTTGTGTTTCTGTTGTGTTGGAAGGTTACCCCTAAATTTTGATATATCAAAATGTCGTTTTTTAGCAGCTACCTAATGCCCCAAATGTACCATTCTGCCAATTTGCAGTGTTATAACTAAACAGGAAATAGGCTCTTTTGTCGATGAGTGAACAAAAAAGTTAACTTTACATTATATATTTACAGTATATACAGCATATTTGGTTTATATATATTGTCATTATAGAACAAAGGAGCACTGCCAGGCTCGCCTCCAACATGGCATAGGATTGACCACTTAATAAGTAGTTTACCTTAAATTTCTTACTTATCACTTCCTATACGATGATTAACTGTTCTTTAGCTGTCATTTCTTATCTCTGCCTCTATAAGCTTAGGAATTGTCTAGTCACAGTGGTTCAGGACAAATGAAGAATTCACTTACAGTTCCCCAATAGATCTTTTAAATTATGTTCATTGTAAGTTTTAATTTATTATAGGTATATATTTATATATGCTGCTCAAGAAAATGAAGGGAACACTTAAACCACACATTGGATATTGATGAACAAAATATTCAAGTGGAAAAGCTTCTACAAGTAATACTGTGTAATTCATTGACCTCAAAATGATTTAACAACAGTCAATGGAGACCAAAATCACCAACCCATCGAGGCCTGGATTCAACATCAGAGCTGAATTTTTTGGTCCTATTGCTTTTTCTGTATTAGATGCCATTTTGCGTAACTGTCATTGGGATCATGGTCTGGGTTTCTAGGGGTGAAGAAGTGTAGAACCTCCAGGACTCTTCCTAGAGTTGACTGTCCAGCCAAACTGTTATGGTCAAGGCTGAATGTTTGGGTCCTATTGCTTTTTCTATATTTGAATCTGGAATTCTAGGGGCATGGTCTTTGGGGGTTGTGACATTGACTTAATCCGCACGACAAAATAAAAGGTGTGCATTTGTCCCAAGCTTTATTTGATCTGTCAATAAATCATTTAAACACAACTCTCTTCCTGCTAATTGATCTTTGTGTCTTGCCTGATTTTGCGATTTTGATTTTTGCCTCTCATCATATGTAAATACACGCTTTGTAAAGTGGTTCAATTTGTGCAATATTATAACTGTATCACATGTTTACAGTGAGGTGATTGTACTAATAAGTACAAATAGTTCTACAAGGAGCACCTGATGGACTGATTGAGTGCGTTTAGAGCTCTTGGGATGAAACTGGTCCGTACAGGAAAGGCTCTGAAGCATTTGTCATTTGAAAGCAGTTCAATAGACAGTGTGCATTGCTGAGGCAGCGTGTGCTTGATGCAGTATCCCGATAATACTCTTTCCGATCAGCTGCTGTAGAACTGTGATTCCACACACAGATACAGTGGGATAAATACACTGAGTATTACATTAAGAGGAACAAACACGAAATCAGCTATGGTACTGTATTTGGAATAATTTGGCCATTTCGTGGACCATTATATTGTTACAGGTTAATTACAATCAGATGCCATAAACTAACAAACAATATGCGGTTAATTTTAGTGTATTTGATAAAGCCGCCTCAGGGATGTGCATCTTAAAAAAAAAGATAAGGAAACCACACTGGAACAAAAGCACTGCTTTGACGCTGGGTGCTGCCAGTTTGCAAAACCAAGTGGAAAACTTGCGTACGGCAAGCATTTAGCTGGCGTGAAAATGTACATGGCTTTATGCCAAGTTTAGGTTTTATACATCGCGATGTGAGCGTGGAGACCGGCTTACACAACATTTTTGGGAGTACGCACCGTTTATATATGAGGCCCCAGGACTGTATCTAGGACCCCCAGGTCTTGATCATGACATTACAATCTCTGGTGCCTACTATCTATTCAGACATTTCAGCAGCTTTTAAGAGCCATGAAATCTTTCCAACCAGATTGAATCTCTTTTGGGAAGTTCAAGAGGAGTCCATCAAATTGCTAAGACCAGCAGGTACATTTGTTGAGATGCCACTTTCTAGCAAAGGGAGATTGAATACTAAGCAAATATAATTGCACCAAAGTTTGACCTTCACTGTAAAAAATTTAACTATGTGATTGTCGACCCAGTATAAAAATGTTTGTTATTCCAGCATTTCTGTGTTAAATGTTTAGCTTGACAATCGTTTCTTCATTGTGTGGCGCAGATGTGAGTTCTGTTTTTCTTTTGGGTTCAAATGTAAAAATCAGCATTGTGAGAATTAATAATCTGTTGTTTGTGTGAGTTTTCCTTTTGTGCAATGCGCATGTCCTGCGAGAATATTCTCGATTTATGAGATTTGGACACGCGCATGACTCCACGACTCCACAATCTGCAATTACTAACGTTTGATAGCCCCGACTTAAGGTAAGTACATGCATTTACAAGAGTAGGCCTTTCCTTTGTTGAAAACCATATACTGTAGTTATAAAATTAGGGTACGATTTATTAACAGTTGCCACGTGAGTAACCTTAATAACTTCGACGACCATCGATGATGACCTACTACCGAACGTAAATAAGTTTTACATGTTTAATGTTAGCATGTGTTATTTGCAACATGTAATGACAGCGGGTCTGTTAATTACGGAAGATTTTAGTTACTAGAATCTGAAAAATAATAATTATAAAATTCAAGCTCAGTTGTGCTTACTGTGGTGGCTTTAAGTTTTTAACAAAAGCCATGCCATTGCAATATTTCCCGCTTTCCTTTTTTCACTATAACAACTCTTGTGTTTTTATACCTCAAAACCCGACATCAAGACATTTTTTTCACTTAAAGTTAGCGGTCTGAATTCCCGTAGCTGCGGTGCCCGACTCAAGTTTTTGAGGCACCATACCAAAGTTTAGAGCAGAGACTGGATGCAAATGATTAGACTTTCTTCAAGTGGATTGGGCAATAAGAGCTTCCGGCACCGGTCAGATAATTTTGTTTTTTAAACGGTAAATTAATAAAATAACATCAATATCAATTTGTAGTCGATTTGTAGATCAATTTCCCGCCACGCACGATGATGGCTTTTTTAAAACTGAATGTTCTAGTAAATTATTATGGGCAGTGGGGTGCATATGCCTAACAGCTTTTAAAGGCAGACGCACGATTACTGGTTGGTGTACTCCTTTCTTTCTTGTGTACACTCAATTTATGCTATGTTTCTTTAATAGAGGAAAATGGGGTGTGCGTCATCGAGGGAGCAAGCGAGCGGGGTAAAGGGGGATGAATCTAAAATTAACACACTGAGCAGGCCTCAACAACAATTCTTCGCTCCTTCAAGGAAAATAAATATATACACTCAGAAACATCTATATATATAAAATTGTTTTCGTGTTTGAAACAGAAATTACGTATGAAATGGAAATTACGTATGACCATGCGATATGGAAATTACGTACGACGACAGAACATATTATAATACAGGAACCAATCACTTCGTTTGTGGACACCATTTTTATGTAACTGCGCTGAGCTGTAAACTATGTGAAGACGAGACCGCCTTCAGCGGTGAGGGGTCGTGAGAACAAAGTGGACGCTGGGAGGCGCGGAATGTCGGGCTGCTCCACCAGGTCGAGAGCTTTGCAGTTTCGGGCAGTGTCCTCTCTTCTCGCACTGTTTGTGACACTTCAAGTGCCCCATCGGCTCCTGGGAGAGTGGAAATCTATACGAATGAGTGTAATCGGAGCCATTTAAGCAGGACTCTGTTTGTAAATTGCCCTGCACGACTACTTACTATCCCTTAAGGTGAGTTTGGGTCACTAAAACCCCGCAACATTCAAGGTTGCTTTTGTGTTCAATTATTTTAAGAAGATGGAGAGTTTACATCTAAAAAGATGTACAGACCACTTCATGTAAAGTGTTGGACTTGCAAATTGTTTGGACCTTCTGCCCATTAAGCACGGAAGGGCAGCGTCCACATTTATCAGAATTATTTTCCTCTTAAATCACAGGCACATAGTGCAAGGTTGTCAGGCAGAAATTTGGACGTTCACATGGAAAACGTAATTTCTATACCACAGCGGTCGTGTAGCGCCTTTCAAAAGGGATCTACTATCGAGAGATGATCCAAATACATTTTAGCTGCTGTTAGTACTACTTACCTGTTGTGTTATACCGCCTTTAAAATGTAGTTTACCCGAAACCACTCCAGTAGTGCTCAATGTATCTTTACTTCTTAAAATGTTAATGTTTTACTGTTTAATAACTTATAGACTGCATTTTATTTTTTTCCCTTGCACTCAGTGAGCGAAGCCACTGGGTAATCAGCTAGTATGTTAATAAATATAAGTCGCGCCACGCGACTGCTCATGAGTAAATGTCATGTGTTTTACTATGTTCTTTTTTGGATAACACCTTAGACATTTGTGATAGAATTATTACAGAAGTGCAGGTAAATGCTTACAAAAGAGGATTTGGTTCTCCCAGAGGTTGCCTGAAAAAACCTCGTAAATCTGAGGTAAATTTCTTGCCAAATCACTCTGGTGGTCAAAAAGATGAAGATCTTGAAACAGAGAGGCGGCAGCTTGTGGATGAAGTGAAGAAGAAAAATATGAACCTGGACCTATTCAAAACCAAAATGGGCCTCACTTTTTCCCGGAGAAGAAAGGAGATTGTCATGGATGAACCACTGGTCTCTGTAGGCCTTTCCATAGAGCAACAGGTGAGTTTTATATAATCTTATAATTCAATTGTCAAGTAGCGATGTTAGTGTCTTGAAAATAAGTACATTATTAATTTCTGAATTTTGTTACAGGTGTATGCAGAATTTTATCACATTACCCAGGTGCAATTAAAACGTTTCTGACATCCTTGGACAAGTATTCGACAGCTCTTATGAAAATGTACAGATCAAAAGGAGGCAAGACAGCACATGAATTGAAATCACTTTTAGAATTACTAGATGAACAGGTAAGTAATAAGGATCAGAAAAGAACTGTTTCATAGTCATAAGCATGAACTTAACATAGTATGTGGCAGTGTTGTAATTAAGGATGTTAAACTGTTTGCTTATGAATGTGCATGTGGCAAACCCATAGACTGTTACCAAATGCATGTAAAATGATTTTATTGAACAAGCTAAATTATACTGTATATGTTTATATTTGAGTCATTGGCATTGCACATTTTCCCTACAATGTCAGGGACTACAAATTCATAATATATTTAGTTTTCTTTAATGGTGAGATTTACACAAACAATATTTTGCCAGAAATAAAAGTACAATTCTTTGTTTAAACCTAAGGTGTGACCAGCAACTTGGTGTTGTAATCAATATTCCTGAGCTATTCTGTTTATTATAAATTGACAATTTATCCAGGTTAATAGCATATTTTATTTTGTGTCTGGATGTGTGCATACATTTTGAATAATTTGCAGATGTGCAACATCTTATTTGGATTCATTTAACAGATGGAGTTTTGTATATACAGTAATGTAGAATATGTCGCTTTCTTGTTTAGTTTTCTTAAATTGTCATTTTGTTCAGACATTTCTTTATTCTATCATTCTTGTTAACTTTTCAGACTATGGATGTCACCACACACAAGAGGGCAAAGGTTCTACAAGGACTACCTCTATAGTGAGGATACAAGAAGTTAACATGTCATTGGAGTTCTGTTGGAAACGTCAAACTAAATGATTAACAAACTAGAAAGTTGGTAGACAACCTTTCACTTGGCTTTGGAAAAGAATCAACTATGGTTTATCACACCTCAACTATATCATTGTTCTTTCATTTTAGGATACAGACTCCAAAATATATACAAATGAAATGAAGATAGGAATATTAGAAGTTGTGAGGCACCATGAGACCCTTCCTGGAGCTGCACTAATGAATGTGGCTGTGGTAAAAGGTCAAGTAGTAGTTGAAGAGCTTGTTGACTTCACAGCTGCATTTGTCCTACTCTATGCTCTAAACATTCAGTACCCAAAAGAACTAAAATACACCTTTGAAACAGTGCAGGTATTTCTAAATAATCGGAGACTCATACTCAGTATTGTCACTCAAAAATATGCTACATAAAAATGTTGGACAACGTGTCTCAGATCTGCAGACTAGGATGTGATCGTCTTTTGCTTTTAAATTAACATTGCTATAGCTACTTGTGTGAAATTCTCAGTTGCACATCTGTGTTAATGTTATGACCGAATCCCTTTACCCTGTGCAGGGTCTGTTCAAAAAAGATTTTGGAATTAATGCAACACTTTTCAAATTAAAGATTCCACAACAGAGGGGGTGTGTGGTTATTAGTAATGTTAGACAAAGACATGCTGAAAATACAGAAGGGATTTTTATATTTCACATTGTAAGTGTAATGCCATGTCGAAGAAAATAAACCTGCATTCTCAAAAAATTGAGATCAGTTATGAACTCTATTGAGCAACATTTTCACAATGTGCTTTGTTGTTTGCCCAAAACAAACAAAAAAAAAAAAAAGTTAAATTACTACCTTGAAGTTTGCCTAAACTTCAATTTATTCAGCATCATTTTTTAGTGACACCAATTAGAGATGACCGACAGTTTTAAAATGTGTTAGATGGGCTTAATGCAGTTGTACTTGAGCCAATTTAATTTAACATGTAAAATTTTTAGTTTGGCATAGTGGAGCTTATTTCCAGAGAACTCATTTAATTGGCAGGATTTGTCAATATTGAGCAGCTTCAAAAAGCTAATTTATTGGGAGTAGGATTATTTTTTTGGCCTAGTGTTCAAGGGTTGATTATAGGTCAGATTGTTCCATGTCTCAATTCTATAGCTTAATCTAGTGACCATACTTCTGGTCAAATCTAGAAACTTCAGCAAGAGCGGATAATGCTGTTAGAGGTTTGTATCTCACCCCCCAAACAATACTGCAGACAGAATGATGCAAGGTTTAAAACTTTATTGCTTAATATTAGCAATGCCATTTACTTTTCTGTAGGCAAAGAATAGTACAGCCACACACGAGACAGCCAGGACACCTACAACAGCTCCAAGGATGGAATCTTGGAATTGGGAGCCTGTAAAGAGAAAAGGCATTAGGAATGAAGTGGTTTAATCTAGCATAGTAAGAAAAGAAGTCCTTCACATGGCTTGTATTTAGGCTGTTGAAGCAAGTTACCTGGAGAGGCTTTATCTTGCTGGCCAGACAGGGACTGTGATACAGAAGACACAGGAGAGACCTGTTCCAGATAAAGAGGGCCAACAGAAATGGTCTCCTGCCATTCAGCTGGTGTGCTCCATTCACCTGCAAAATACAATTGCAGCTTGTGTATCCCAGGCTGGACACTGCAGAAGTCGGCTGGTGAGGTCACTTACTTGCTCTCCTGGGTCTGTGTTTAAGGGCACCCGAGCCCCTTCTGAAGGGAGGGGGGTTGGCACAGCTGGTGTCACAGCAGCTACAGACAGCATTGTTCCCATCCACTGAGCTCCACCTGAAAGCACAGCCACCAATCACAACCTGCTACCTCATCTGAACAGGTGCACCATCATCCTCCCAGTCACTTACTGGCTCAGTGCAGAGTTGTATGAACAATCCTTATTCAAAGGATCAACATTAGCAGACGCCAAGGTCACCTTCAAATGGCAGGTAATGAAGATCTGAAAGTAGACATGCAAGAGACTACAGTCACACCTGGGAGCTTCAATGGATTCCTCCAAAGGAGATGAGCGGAAGACTTACTGAACTAGTAGTCAGGCCATAAAACCTGAAGGCATCCAGCTGGAACTGCATTACAGACTGGGCAATTCTGGGGGACACGAACTGGGAATTGGAGCCTGTCAGTTTGCTGTCCAAGAAACACCTGCAATACACAAGAGGAACCATGGCATTGTGTTTCCAGACCGAGATCTGGTCAGACTATTGCTCACACCCACCCATTATTCCCAATGAAGGTGTAGGCCGGGGCCGATGCATTGGATCCAGGAGTGGCCACACAGCTGTCCACAAAGACACGGAGAGGCACATGGTTAGTGCCGTCCACAGACGCTTGAAGGTTAATGAGGTCTCCTAGGAAGAAGGTGTTGGATGGACTCGGCCCACTCCAGTCACCTGCAGACAGGAATGTTACAAGGTGTTCAGATCACATTAGTGCAAATGGAAAGGAGGATTTTAAATGTGTACACCTACTGCTCATTATAACAAGTGAGAAGCCCAGAATATCCTCAGCAGATATCGTGGAGGTGTAGGGAACCCAAGTGGGATTTAAGGCATTGCTGCTTACATTGTGTAGCCTGGGTTGGGAAGAGGGGAAAAAAAAAAAAAAACCAACACACACCATTGGAAAGGCGAGATGCGATAGAATGGCTTCAAAATCAGGGCAGATTCTTGTAGCTTAATACAATGGCCTACAATATAAAATACTAAAAACAGCCAAGTTTCAAACATGAACCAGTTATAATGCAGAAATGGAGTTGTGGTTTATCTTACCTGTTGTATTGGCATTCAATCTGCACCACAGCTGGATTTGTTCTTACAATGGGAAGACCATCAATTGGAGAAGGATTGTAGTCAAGGGTGAAGCTATAGGTTATTAAAGCACCCAGCATCTAGATAAGATGCAACAACTTTACTAAATTTTAAAGATTACAGTATGTAACTCAACTAGTTATTCCATTGAATTCTGTACCCAATCTGCTAAAGTCAATTACTCCTTTAAAACCAAAAAGAACTCACTTTTGCTCTACCAGTCTAACCCAAAGACTAGACCTCAAGATGTAGTAGGTGGCCCTCAGATCTGAGACACCGACGGCTATGAACAAGAGTGACTTGGCAGGTCAAAGGCCTGGCCCTTAAAGATCGATTTTTTTTTTTTTTTTTTTTTTTTTTTTTTAAATCGATCAAACCTTGTCTTTCGATATTGTACACAAGAGAAACTTAAAAGGTGAGAAGACTAAATACTCACTCTGAATTGGCCCATCTGAAAAAATATGCATCCTGAAATCATCCAGTTGGGCAAGGCCACTTAAATTCTATACAGGCAATACGTTGCACGTTAGCAACTTGATTTTTCACAACTGAAAAAAATTACAGCAACGCAGGGGCTGAATAGAAAAAGCCTCAAAGCACCACCTGACCAGCCAAGTACTTTTTAGGAGTGAGCATGACGATTTAATCCTTCTACTCCAAACCCTAATGTGCGCTTGAAAACGTATCCCAACAACCTACATTTAAAAAATGACAAATCGCCGTGTTGCGCAACTTCGATTTCAAACTCCGCACTCCCTAACCAGCGACATAAGCCCGCATTAGACCCTGCGGTGTAATGACAACTCGTCACTCTGTGTGAACTGCCCAAATCTCACTTCCGTTGCAATACTAAAGTCTACGTGTAGTCAGCTGTGAAACTCGGGCCACCTACTACAAATATTTGTTAACAGTCATCTTGAGAAACTAGATTAGGAAAAGTGCGAGAGCCCTGAAGCAACTCACCTCCACGGTGCTCCCACAGCCCTGCAGAGGCGCTTCAATCACAAAGGGCTGAGCACCGGCCGGGCTGGTGACTCCACATCCACCCATGGAAAGATCAGAAGGCTGGACCGGCTTTTGGATGCCCAGCAAGTCCGGACTGATGGTGACGATCACCTCACTGTCGGTGCACTGAGCGGTTACGGTCTGCGGAGCGCCAGCTCTCGGCTCAAAATATCGTAAGACAGCGGGCTGCTGGTGCTTTGCGATAACCTTCCGTCCTTTGAAACGGGGCTGAGCAAAAGCATCGCAGAAGAAAAAGAGCAGCAACACTATGGCTATCTGACTTTTACACCACATTTTGAAATAACAAAGAAAGAAAATCAGCAAAACGCAATAAAGGAAGAAGTGACGCACAGTCTTTATATACACGAATGAAGGCGTTCGACTTCTTAAAGTTAGTAACACGTGCGGAGAAAAAGATCGCCAATCAGTCACCAATCGCGTTTGTAATAAACAAGACGCTTCAAATACTGAGGTTAATTAGGCAAAGAAGATAATAAAATTAGAATCACAAATCAAGACAACCGCCAAAGCATAAGATCATCTCAGGCATTGACAATTCTCAACACGGAGCAAGTAATTGGGGTTTTAAATCACTTGGTAATTAAAACCCCAAACTTATTTGCTTTGCGAAAGAGAAGAAAGTGTACTAAACTTTAAATTATTCGGGTGTTGTCCTGAAGAAGTTCAATTTAGAAGATTTGTGGGCATATTGGTAAATTGCAAACTAACATGACAGACTTGTGTAAATAAAATCATTGGCAAATGTTTTTAATTTTAATGTAGTGAAGTGTTTTTGTGGTACTAGGGCGCTCCTACAAGATCTTTATTGAATATTTATGTAGCTTTGATTTAATCTACTTTTGATCACACTGGTCAAGAAGCATTTCACTACTGGGATTCTTTCACCTGTACTCTAATAAAACTCCATTTTTTAGTTATGATGTTTAAGGTCTTGGACGACTAAGGTGGCTGGACAATAAAAGCGGATTACCATTTTGAAATATAATTCCTAATGGAATTACCGTGTAACATCTCACTTCCGGACATTTCGTCCGTTAGATTCACCATTACTTTAAAAATGTTGTCAAGGCGATGGCCGTTTCTGGCGATGCGTTTCTGCATGTAAGAAATAAGTTTGGTCTCGAGAAAAGTGAAGCCAAAATTAAGGAAGATGTTTTTGTTGGTGCTGAAATCCGTGAACTGATGCTTGACGAGGAGTTCTAAAGGAAACTGAAGCCAACTGAATGAGCAGCATGGGAAGCATTCGTGCATGTTGTGCAGAATTCACAGTGCAGAAAATAATGCTGAGCTTGTGGAGAACCTGCTGAAAGCATATCGGCTTATGGGAGCCAGAAAGTCACTGAAGATGCAAACATTCTCATCTCGACTAAATCTGAACGATGTGAGCGAAGAGCATGGAAAAAGATCCCATCAAGATAAAGATGATTGAAAACCCATATCAGGAAGAGTTCACTTCGAGCCTGATGGGTGAGTACTGTTGGTTCTTATAAAGAGAGACGGGTGTACAGTACAAGGTCAAAAGCGAGCGCCTCGGACATTTTTGAAAAGGCTGATCTCGCTGTTATATTGAGGTAAACTGACATAAACATGTTTTAGTGTGTCTCTGGTATAGTCTTCTGGTTTGTTTTAAAAATAAACACATCAAAACAATTTTGGTGGGACACAGTTCAAACTCCAGATATTGTGTTGATATTTTATATTGATATTCAAAAGTATCAAAACGTGAAGGAGGTGTATCTCAAAAACCTGACGTGCTAGCTTAACTCCGCTTTCATATAAAAAGTCAGTGTGAAACAGTTAAAGAAGAGCTTGATTGGTTCAAACAATGCCGAGACGATGATAAATATTGTTTTTGAGCCCATCAGTTACTGTGCCTGCTCCATTGTTATGTCATAATATGGAAGTTGATGTCAGATTACATAAAAAAATGTTGTTTTTTTCTATTTATACAATAGTGAATCAATAGTTTTGTGGTGTAAAAGTGTCCAGGAAAGGCACTTTAACCTCTCAGGTTGTATTTATATTGGTGCACAATACCAATTCAACATTCACTCAGCACAGAAAAGCTGAAATACAAAGCAAGAATAACCTCAAGTTAAAAATCTTATAAGTAGCTAGGAGCCACTCGACTCATGAGACGTCTCTTCCAGGATTCACTTTAAAGCAATTTAAGAATAATATGTCTCTAATGATCAGTCTAATGCTGTAGTCAGATGGCCTGGGAGGACAGAAAAAAAAGAAAAAATCTCCAGGATTCGTGATGTAAAGGAAAAACACAAAATCTGCAGGGGCTCAAAGGCCAGATGAATGCCCAGCCGACTCTACACATTCTACTTAACATCAATGTGTGTAAGAAGTTCCTGTTGTTTTTATAAGCTTCATCCTGAAAGAGTATACAATTATGTCCTTTGGTGAATTTCAGGAGGGTTTACTCTCACTGTCCAATGAAATCTCACTTCAGCAGATTGTTCAGCATTAGTGCAATTCCACAACAGAGCATCCATGTTCATTTGACTTTAATGAGCTTAATGGCCAAGTGCTGAGTCGCGCATGTCTGAACTACTCATAAGTCAATTTAAATGTGTTATATTGTGTCAGCTTAGATCTGTAATTTTCATATTGCCTTTACTTTTTAATTTTCCCTATATATATATATATATATATATATATATATATATATATATATATATATATATATATATATATAAATGTGTGTGTGTGTGTGTGTGTGTATATGTATAGTGGTGGGCGGCTGGGTCCCATGCCCGGCCGGGACTCGCCTTCTACACATGTTCTGGGGGAGCAATCACGGACTGCTCAATACTGCCCCAGGGACGCTTGATGGCAGCCTCCCTGGCTGAGGATGAAGCCTCAGTTTCCCGCAGGGCTCCATGGGAGATGGAGTTCTCCACAGCCCTGTTGGGATCTATGGGTGGCCGCCAGGGGGTGCTACATGAGTCCCAGAGCCAGCCTGGACAACTCTACAGCCCCGCCCGGAAATGAAATCAGAAGCAGGTGATCAAGCACCTTGAGCTCTTCCGGGTGGGCTATAAAAAGGGCTGGCAACCACCACTCAGGGCCAGAATGGGGAGGAAGAGGTTGCCAAGGAGGAGTGGTGGTGCAAAACGGGAGTGTTGTGATGATTTGAAAGTGCTTGTTGGGACTGTGTTGTGGCTGGAGGGTTCACGGTTACACGTGCCTCTTTATCAGTCAGTGCAGGGTTGGGCGCTATATAGCGCTATTCTCACAGTATGTATGTATGTATGCATCCATTTTCCAGGGTCATGGGGGTCTGCTGGAGCCAATCCCACACAACACAGGGCTCAAGGCAGGAATCAATCCCAAACAGGGCGCCAACCCACCGCAGGACACACACACAAACACACACCAAGCACACACTAAGGATAGGCAGGTTAGGTGCACTGCCGATCCTAAACTATCTTTGGACTGTGTGAGGAAACCGGAGCATCCGGAGGAAACTCATGGAGAAAACATGCAAATTTCACGCAGGGAGGACCCAGGAAGCGAACGCAGGTCTCCTTACTGCGAGGCAGCAACACTACCACTGCTCCACCATGCCACATACAGTATATATATGTATGTGTGTATGTATGTGTGTGTATATATATATATATAGTGTATGTATGTATGTATGTATGTATGTATGTATGTATGTATGTATGTATGTGTATATATATTGTCAAACACATGTGAGTAGGAGGCAGCTGAAGGGCTTAAGTAATGGTAATACCACATCTGACCAGGGGGCGGTGGGGTGCACTAACTGTCTTTCTCAGTTCCCTGCATACCATTCCCAAGAAATCCTGCCAGGTTCCAGTACCTCAGAAGACGTCACTTCTGGGTCCGGGCCCCTCAATGACTGGCTGCCCCAAACCTTTTTATGATGTCTGGTCTGTGTTTTTTATCACAGTGGCGTAGTCGGGAGGATTTTGTCCCAGAAGAAACCGGGACAGGACCTAAACTTCAGCCAGGTAGGAAAGTATCAGGGCCGAGTTTCTGGGTGGGGAGTTCATCCGGTGGTCAGGATAGGCTTGATACAGGCTCTGCTCCATAAGTGCAACCCCGGGCTAGTATCTTTACCAGAAGGAGAGTGTAGAGGAGACATACATATGTAGGTTGGTTTCTGGGGATGAAACAAAAAGAGCTTTTTATGTTCTCTTGGACAAGATGGCTGAGCCGCCCATTGGGACCAAGGACCCAGCTAAAAGTGGGTTAGCCCCAGACCAGCAGGCAGGGAGAATAAAGACTTTGAAATTCAATCCTAAGGGATCAGTTCGGGGGCAAGCTATGACCCTCTGGGAGGAGTATTGTTAAAAAAATTCCCCGTAGCGTTCCTTCCCATTCCACCTTTTCCAGTAATTCTGGGGCGGGACTGGTGTAATAATAAATGCAGTGAGTTACAGGCTACTCCTGATCCACACTTGGGCCTAGTTATAGATGAGGATGATTCATCTCAAGCTGTCTCCACGCCATGTATTCAGCCTGCAGAGAGAGGTATGGAAGCCCGTGAGGAGGATGGCGATACTCCAGGACCGTCACAGGTGGGAACGTCATCCACACATTCCTCGACGATTCGGGACCCCTTGAGGTCAACCCTGGATCCTCTCTCCCAAATTCATTTTCAATTTAGAGAAACCCTGGCTTCTTTTAAAAGGGAGCAATGGAATGATGACTCCCTTAAATTTTCAAAAAACGCAGTTGTTCTCCTTAATGGCCAATGCATGCATCAGTCCATGCCACAAGGACCTCACTTCGTAATAGAGAATGACTTATTATATCGGGTCGCCGAGCATAAGGGGGAGGTCTGGAAATTGTTGTTAATCCCACGAACCTTCCGCCGGCAGGTGTGTGAATTGGCACATTCTCACCTCCTTGGAGGCCATTTAGGCACTGAAAAAACCTGGGAATTAACAAGGAGGTTCGCCATTTTTGTACTTCTTGTCAATTATGGCAAATTCCTAGGAGGGACCGTGCTCCTCTCGTTCCCCTCCCCCTAATTGACGTTCCCTTTGAAAGAAAAGAGATCGATATAGTGGGACCCTTAGAGCCCTCAGCCTGATGACACAAATATATATTAGTCCTCGTGGATTATTCGACCTGATACCCAGAAGCTGTTCCTTTGTGCTCAGCTACATCCAAAGCAATCACGCGGGAACTAGTAGGGGTCTTTGCCCGATTTGGCATCCCTAAAGAAGTCCTAACAGACCAAGGGACACCTTTTACCTCAGAAACTTTCAGGGAAACAGCCAAATTACTGAAAATAAAGCACTTAAAGACTGCAGTATATCATCCTCAAACCAACGGCATAGTAGAGAGGTTTAACCAGACTCTCAAGCAGATGCTTCACGAGGTGGTCAGCGGGGATGGGAGGAATTGGGATCAACTCCTCCCTCTCATTCTATTTGCATACCAGGAAGTCCCACAAGCCTCTACGGGGTTCTCACCTTTTGAATTATTATACGGTTGACAACCCCGGGGTATATTAGATATTTTGAAAAGAAGGCTGAGAAGAACAGGCTCTTCCCTCTACAAATATATTTGAATATATAGTGCAATTACACAATAGATTTGGAAAAATTCGGCCTATTCTAAAAAGTCATATGAAAAAGGCGCCAGCAGCACAGGCCCACTATTATGACTGTGGCAAGACGCTCCGAGAATTGTGTCATGGTGTTGGTTCCCATCTCCCATTCCAAATTACTCGCCCATTGGCAAGGCCCTTATGAAATTAAGGAGATGAAAGGGCTTGTCGACTATTTGGTGAAACAACTCAATCGTTGACAAAGCGAGCAAATTTATCATGTGAACTTGCTGAAGCCGTGGAAGGACAGGGATCCTGATCCCTCCTCCGCTCAGCCACACTCATTCTTTGCTCTAATAGACACCCTTAATTTCGGCGAGGAATTAACTTTCAGACAGAGACGGGAGCTGGAGTCAGCTATCCTGTCTGTTCCGAGTCTGGGGTTATCGTCCGGGAACGCCCCTATGGACTCCTGGAGGCAAAGAAAGTAGAAGTGGAGCTGGAAATCAAGCGAATGCTGGAACTAGTAGTGACAGAAGAAAGTTTTAATCCCTGGTCCAGTCCAATCGTCTTGATTAGTAAACCTGACGACAGTTGGAAGATTTGCAATGACTTCGGTCAGCATAACCAAGTCTCCCAATTTGATGCTTATCCCATGCCTCGCGTGGATGACCCTCCTTGAAAGGTTGGGCCAAGCAAGGTTCTTGACCACACTTGACATGACAAAGGGGTACTGGCAGATTCATTTAACGGATTCCACAAAGGTGAAGACGGCGTTTAGCACCCTTAGTGGACACTGGCAATATCGTGTCCTTCTATTCGGGTTACATGGGGCTCCTGTGACTTTCCAGCGTCTGGTGGACAAAGTGCTCCGTCCTCATAATGTGTATAGTGCTGCCTATCTGGATGATGTCATCATCTATTCCAGGAACAGGAAAAGCTGGGCTCTGAATCAATCCAAAGAAATGTTTCTTTGGACTGAAATAAGCTAAATATTTGGGCAACCTGGTGGGTCGGGGCACTGTGAAGCCACAGTGTTCAAAGATAGATGCCATTTTGAAATGGTCCCGTTCGTGAACCAAGCAGCAAGTCCAAGCATTTCTCCTATTAGCCGGGTACTACCATTGGTTTGTACCTCGATTTTCTGAGAGAGCGACGCCCTTGACTGATTTGACGAAGAAAAGAGCTTCTAACAACGTGGTATGGACTGACAAGAGGGAAGCTGCATTCTGTGACTTAAAATAGGCTCTTACTTCAGCACCAGTATTAACTGCTACTAATTTTTCTCTCCTTTTCATTCTCCAGATGGACATTTTGGAAACAGGCCTCTGTGCTGTGTTGAGCCAAAGTGTCGATGGTGTTGAACAACCCATCATGAACCTAAGCCGGAAACTGCTGGATCGAGAGACCAGGTATGCGGTGGAGGAAAGGGAAGCCCTGGCAATTAAATGGGCAATTACATAGTTGAGGTACTACCTCTTGGGCTGACAGTTCACTCCTGTGTCGGATCATGCTCCTTTACAGTGGATGGCCCTTCACAAAGAGTCAAATCCACGGGTCACTAGATGGTTTCTTGACCAACAGCCTTACAAGTTTTTGCTCATTCATCGTAAGGGATCTCTCCATGCGCTGATGCCCTCTCTCGTGCTCACGACCTCTTGGGGCAGGTCGCCCAACCCGATGGGTCTGGGCTAAGTGGGGGGGGGATGGGGGGGGGGGGTGGTCTTTGTCACACACATGTGAGTAGGAGGCAGCTGAAGGGCTTAAGTAATGGTAATACTGCATCTGACCAGGGGGCGGCGGGGTGCACTAACTGTCTTTTTCAGTTCCCTGCAGAATGCTACCGAGAAATTCTGCCAGGTTCCAGTACCTCAGAAGGCGTCACTTCTGTGTATGGGGCCCTAGATAACGTCACTTCCGTGTCTGGGACCATCGATAATGTCACGTCCGGGTCCAGCCCCCTCACTTCCTATATGGGCATTTAAAGCCGCCATCTTACCACCAAGAAAATCAGTTCTGTTTTGGACTCAGTATTGTGAACATTTCTGTCAATTTAGAAACCTTTTGCATCCAGGGATATTATATGGATGGCTGCCCCAAACCTTTTTTATGATGTCTGGTCTGTGTTTGTATCACGATATATATATATGTATGTGTGTATATACAGTGCATCCGGAAAGTATTCCCAGCGTGTCACTTTTTCCACATTTTGTTATGTTGCAGCCTTATTCCAAAATAGATTAAATTCATTTTTTTTCCCTCAGAATTCTACACACAGCATCCCATAATGACAACATGAAAAAAGTTTACTTGAGATTTTTGCTAATTTATTAAAAATAAAAAAATTGAGAAAGCACATGTACATAAGTATTCACAGCCTTTGCCATGAAGCTCAAAATTGAGCTCAGGTGCATCCTGTTTCCCCTGATCATCCTTGAGATGTTTCTGCAGCTTAATTGGAGTCCACCTGTGGAGTCCACCTGTGGTAAATTCAGTTGAATTTAATCCATTTTGGAATAAGGCTGTAACATAACAAAATGTGGAAAAAGTGATGCGCTGTGAATACTTTCCGGATGCACTGTAACTGTAGGGAACAGTATTACTTAGCCACTAACCTGTCCATGAGCCTGTCTGACTGCTGTGTCTGTGTATAGGAGAGTGGTAGATCCCACTAAAATAAATAACCGTGCTGTTCCCATTTCAAGCTGAATAAAAGCTGCTTTTGCTAAAGTACTAAGACTCAGCCTTGTGTTTTGGGATGTAAGACAACGACTCACGCGTCACAATATATAGAGTATGTTTGTGTGTGTGTGTGTGTTTAAAACAGCGGCGGTTTGTAATGCCACCCCCCCCCCCAAATATTTTAAAATCTCTTAATTGATTAGGTAATTCAAAATAATCATGCAATAAATTTGTTTATTTTCACAACGTGCCTGGTGTCAGCGCATGTCAACATCCATTAAAAATTGGTTTCGATTTTTGCTTGTTTCAATTCTGTGTGAATGCAGAAAGATCAAGGACTTATATACACTCTCATATACAATCTGGAAATATAGGTAATCAGGTTACCTGAGGCTGCCCTCTAATTGGTTGCTTTCAGATTTTTCCAGGGATGCAGCTCTGTGCTCCCCAGATGTGTCCACATTTATTGGCAGTGAATTAGTATTGTTTCAGTTTTTTTTTTTAATCTAATGTGATTGGACAATCGTTGTTACACTATCGTCAATGGTTCACAGTTCACACCCACCTTTAACGTTACATAACTACAGATGAGTGAGCCCGACTTTGGTGAGATGGCAACTTCAAGAGGAACTTCAGAAATCAAAGAGAATGCAGTTGTTTATTTAACAAAATAATCCTTCAGAAACTGTTCACTTCAAGAATAAAAAAAGATAAAGGCCCTTGGATATAGGACTGACCTGATGTAAGAATTCAACATCAGGCAAGCACCTGAGGACAAACTTACACATGGACTTTTTCCAGCTCTTGTTATGTCAAATGGTATAAGCTAACTATGAATAAAGAAAGGAAGGTCTTTTTTGGGTGTGTGTATTATTTCCAAGGAGATCAGTTCCTGAGACTTTAAATTTCCTGAGTTTTTAGAGTTATTTTCTGTAAGCATGCACTTCTCCAAACCATGCATTAAAAAAGTTGAGAACGCTGTGATAGCTAAACCTGTAACAACAGTTACCTCGATAACAAAGGGCCTTCTTTTACTAAGCATTTTACAGCTCCGGCAACTATAAGCATTCAAAATATCCATGATGAGAAATCTCAGAAGCAATTCAATGCTGTTCTAAGTATTGTTATTTATTTAAAAAAATAGAAAATAAATATTAATAAATACAAACAAGCAAACATATTTGTATACTATTTGACAATAGACTTGGGATGTTGTGATTCAGGTTGTTTGTTATTCCTGTAAGCATGTAAAAATCAGTCTTTGATGCTCTTGTTCCATGATTGTTATACTATGTGTTTTTTTTATTTAATGTCACCGTTCTCTGTGCCCAGTTATGGATTCATTCATACAGGCAGACCAAGTATAGGTACACAGGAGCATTTAGAATTGCCGAGCCAAGCACAGGACTAGATAGCCACAGACAACTGGAGAATTGAATAGTCAGCCTTAAGACAGACTAGTGTATATTTCTGTCTTCTGTCAGCACAGAAACCTTTCCTTGTTGGGAAAATGGGAACTGTATATGGGCATTGTGCTATTCCTGTATGTTTGAAGGTGGGGTTTGAGTCCTGCCCTGTCCTTGTTTGGACCCGGAGCGAAAAACCTGCACATGTAGCAACTGAATATAAAGATGGACACCTACAGCCAACACTTTGAAGCTTCCGGGCAGAAGAGTATGTGTTCCGTCCAAGGCCGAGCAGAAGATTATGTCTTCTGTCCGGCTAAAATCCTTTCAGCGTGGCAACAAAAGATGACGGACTGCACAGATCAAGGGTCCCACGGCTTGATATGTCTGTCATAAGCTTCCCGTTTGTAATGCTGCGTGAAACCGTCAATAAAGAGCTAGAATTATCCTAACTTGTCGTGTAAGCTTGTAACCGTCATTTTGCATGCTGGGTGGGATAATACCATTTTATTTAAATTCAGGTTATTAAATTTCCGGAGAGCTAATGCCTCTTAAGGAAACAATGATGTATTGTGCAGTTGCCTTTTTTTCTTGTTCATATTGAGCACAAAAAGAGATCTACTCTGGTATCTGAAAATGTGAACAAACTTGTGTGCCTTAGCAACTGGTTGAATGTTAAGAAGGAAGATTAATGATGACACTGGCCTTGAGCAATGTTACAGACATGTCCAAAATATTGTGTTTAGTTTGACATAATTTTGACAATAAATGTAATTTCTGAAATCCACTGAGAATTATTTCCAGCATCATGATACTGACATTATTATATTCTTAGCTGATCTGATGATGTAGTAACTGCACATGTTTATATAATTCATATTGAACAGTAGTCCTAAACACTGTCCTAAATAATTACAAAGCATGCAGGGACTCTGTGTTTTCTTTTTATACATAGTGGATTTTATTCCACTAGTGTGCTTTAGTAATAGGCCTGCTGTTTATTAAGGTCATGCAGGTTAAGCAGTGGGTGGAAGGGTGGTGAAGTGGTAGCGCTGCTGCCTCACAGTTAGGAGACCCGGGTTTGCTTCCCAGGTTCTCCCTGTGTCTGAGTGGGTTTCCTCCGGGTGCTCCAGTTAACTCCCACAGTCCAAAGACATGCAGGTTAGGTGCATTGGCGATTCTAAATCGTCCCTAGTGTGTACTTGGTGTGTGTGTGGGTGTGTGCCCTGCGGTTGCCTTGCACCCTGTGTTGGCTGGGATTGGCTCCAGCAATCCAGGATATAGCGGGTTGGATAATGGATGGATGGATGGAGGTTAAGAAGTTGAACTGACCGAGAGCTCGAGAAAGAGAAAGACATTCACTTGACAGTGTTGTTCACTGTTGGCTATTATTGGTGTCTATAGTTAGGGTGCTATCATGACAGTTAAATGTTTGTTGTTTTTGTTTTGTTTATTGCATCATTGTAAGGCCATAATTTTAGTTTTCTTCTTATATTAGCCAAGAAGGATATATATATTTTTTTAATGGCTGGGTATTTGAATTTGTGTGTATTACTGAGCAGGGTGTTATTAGAGGACCCCCCCTTTGTTCGGCTGCTGATAATCAAGTTCTATTAACCTTCTTAGCTATGTGTAATTTCATATGTCCACCCACCAACACATTTCAGGCTATGCTATTAATAATACTTATTTTGTTAAGTTGGAAGAATCCTAATTCTCCTCTGATAAGTCAGTGGGAAACCGATGTTTTATATTATTTGAAATTGGAAAAAATAAAATTCTCAGTTAGAGGATCTGTACAAAATTTTTTCAAAACCTGGCAGGATTTAATCAATATTATTTTAGAATAAGAGAAATAACTATTACCGCATTTAACTCCCTTCTCCATCTCTTATTTACATAGATATTTACTTCTCCCTTTCTTTTGTTTAATGTTGCCTTATTAAAAAGCCTTAAGCAATTTTCCTTTAGCTAAGCTCTCCTTCTCAGGGGTGGGGTTTGATTTGTCTTCAATTTTGTTGGGTTATAAATTGATCTGTTTGTATGGAATGATTACAATGAAAATTAATAAAATAAAAATATAAATAATAATAATAATTCTTTAGATTTATATAGTGCTTTTCTCACTTTTCAAAGCGTTCTGTGCAGAGGCAGCATTACTGTTTAAATGTTTTTTCCTTTCTTTTCTCTTATAACTCTGCCCCAAAAACCAGCCACCACTGCTTTATACACAAAAAACTCTCTTCCTGTTAATTGATCTTCTTGTCTTTCCTGGTTTTCACTTCTTGTCTGATTTTAGATTGAACTTTCGTCTTGGTTTTGGTCATTTCATTTATATTTCATTTGTTTAGTTTTGCCTTTTGCATGCATCTCCTGGTTTGTCCCCAAAATTTGTTTTCTGTATCCTGTTGAGCCAGGACAGAAACTGAGTAACCAGGCAAGAAAGGTCCTGGTCAGAGAGATGACCATCTACCCAACATTCACTCTAACAGAGCTTCAGAAGTCCTTTACTGAGATGGCAGAACTTGTTGGAAGGACAAGCATCTTAGTAGCACTCCATCAATCAGGTGTTTATGGTCAAGTGGTTTACTCCTGCTTGGAGTTTTCCAATGAGTTCATAAGAAAAAATATTCTCAGGGCTGATGAGTCAAAAGTTAACCTCTTTTGGCTGAACTCTAAGCAGTATGTTTGTCCAACACCTGGCACTGGTCATCCCAGTCTAATAGCACATCAATGGTGAAATATGACATTGGCACCAACATGCCGTAGGTGTGATTCTCAGCGGCAGGGACAGGAAACCCGGTTTGAATTAATGGAAGGATAAATGCAGACAAATACAGAGAGATCCTTAAAGAAAAGCTGATCCAGAGTGCACATGACCTCAAGCTGGAACGATGGTCACCTTCAGTACAGCCCACACAACACTGGAGTGAATTTGGGACATGTCTGAATGTCCCTGAGTGGCCCAAACAAAGCCCAGACTTCAGGTCTCTCCACAGACGTTATATGGGGCTGAAGATGGCAGTTTAAAGGTGCTTTCCATCCAGTCTAATGAAGCTTGAGAGGATCTGGATCTACCAGGAACAGTGGGATAAACTGTCAAAATCCAAGTGTGCAAAGCTTTTAGAGATCCACCCAAGGAGACTCAAATCTGTAATTGTTGCTGATAATTGTTTATTGCGTGGTCACTATATAATTCTGTAATGGTATTCTAAAAATGATATACATGGTGAGCTAAAAAAGTACCACATTTCAAATGTTTATTCTACAAAAATGCTACAAGATAAAATACATTTCATTATGACACAAGAAAGAGTATACGAAAAAGTTTTTTTTTTCACTGCATTTTCAAAATGATGTCTTCAAGGTGGTGGCCATCATTCGTGATACACTCTTTGAGATGATTTCTGAATGCCTGCATTTCAAGGGGAAGCGCGGCAATTTTGTGGTAGCGTCCTTGAAGACGTCAACGTTTTGGTGTCATTGTGTGTATATCTTTGACTTGAGATAGCCCCACAAGAAGAGATTGCATGGAGTGAGATCAGGCGAACGTAAGGGTCACCTGACATTGCCATACAGGGAGATCAGCTTCCCTGGAAACATCTCCCACAAAATTTGTATGGATCTCCGCACCATATGAGCGGTTGCTCCATCCTGTTGAAACCAGGTACCCATTTCTTCCAGTTGGGGCCGCAAAAAGTTCTCTAGCATTTCAATGTAAAGTTCTGAAGTGACGGTGACCATTGCTCCCCGTCCTAAAAACAGTAAGGGCCTACAATGCCAAATTCTGCAATGGCGCACCAAACTAAAACACACTCACTGTGCAGGGGTCTCTGATGTAGTTCACGAGGGTTTTGCCCATTTACGCAACTGATGGAAATGTTCATCTCTGCACATGACAATGGCATCTCGAACGGTTTGCAGAATGTTCTGACACAACTCTCTATGGCTCCCCTAGTCCCTGCACTGCCTTCATTTTGTATGGAATGGAACTTAAGGTCCTCATGCAAAGTCCTCCTCAAAGACGTGTTGGAAACGCTTAAGACAGAAGCAGGTTTGCGCGCTGAACATCTAGGAAAATCGATGTCCTTACAGCTTGGATGTTTTCAGGCATTCGTCTGATGGCCTGGAGATTTTCTGTTCAATGTTGTACCCGTCTGTTTAAATTTAGCCACCCACTGAAGAATTGTTTTCATATTTTGGACGAATGTTGAAGTGCAAATTTGGAACGTGCGTTGCGTAGTGATGATGGATTTGTTGTTTTCGAAGAACGCTTTGACAGCGAAAGCACAGTGCGCACCGGACCAAGGCATGTTGCCAACTGAAAACTAGAAGGGATCGTCTATCAAAAGATCCCCACCCAACCTACTTTGCTGTCTGTACCTCGCGCAATGACCTTGAAAAATGCAGTACTTCATTATGCCTCACTCTGTATGATGATTTGATACCCAGTGTAGACGGACGAGGTGCGATTCTAATATGGCTAAATGGGTTTAAGATATTAATTGTACTGCTGGGTTTCTTTTGAGTGACAAGGTTTATTGGAGTTTGATTCATTGTTGACGTATGAAGTATAGGTTTAAAAATAGTATTACCCATCTCTCTTATGGCAAAGTTCATTTGAGTAAATGCATATTTGAATTTTTCTGAGGGTTATACTGTAGTGTTAGCGGCAGAGGCCTTGAAGCACTGGGATTTCCTATTGCACTTGGACTGAAAAGACCATTCTGTTCAAACCTCACTTCAAACTAATATGGAATAGCCCTTTGCAGTTCCATGACTTAGTATGCAGACCGGATTATTGCTACTTGAAAACAATATATACTCAAGTGGATTTGCATGTGCAATAAACAATTAGATATTCTATTTGAAAGAATCCAGTAAACCTAAATTCCTGCATTTGGAAACTGGATAAACCCATTTGCCTGGCTTCAATTTGAGCTCAATAATTTTCATGAAAGAACCAAGTAGCTCTTATCTCCCGATAAATTACATTGTCCTTTGAGATTTTTCACTTAATTTACAGACCCCTTTTTCCTGAAATGCCAGATCAGGTTTTACAGAACTGCTAAAATTTGGCCTTCCATTGAAATGCCACATCCAAAACAACAGAGAAGACTGCATGCAGAGTCAACGGCACTGATCAAGGCATATTATCCACAGCCTTGAGACATCTTGATCTTCATTAAACTACCACCACTATGATCAGAGGAAAAAAAAAAAAAAGATGGGAAAATGATACCGAAGCGAAGCTTCTATCAGTTAATCTGAAGCGTAGTGAGTCGAATCACTCTGTCGGAGCTTGTGTCAAAACACCACTGTCACGTGACTCGTGACGTTTGAAGCTTTGAACGTCATTGTTGCTTCACAACGTGCCTCATTGGTTTGACAGCGTTTCGTCGCTTTGACAGGGTTGGCGCTAAATTAACAGGTAGCATACAGAAAATGCATCATTCTCATTCAACAATGCTGGGTTGTGAGGAGACAGATCTGGAGAGCTTTGTGACAGGAAAAAAAGCGGCGTTCAAAAGTTAAATAGTATCAATGGACAAGAATCTATCCTAATTAATAAAAGGCAAAGCCCTCACTGACTCACTGACTGACTGACTGACTGACTGACTGACTGACTGATCCACTCATCACTAATTGTCCAACTTCCCGTGTAGGTGGAAGGCTGAAATTTGGCAGGCTGATTCCTTACAGCTTACTTACAAAAGTTAGGCAGGTTTCATTTCGAAATTCAACGTGTAATGGTCATAACTGGAACCTCTTTTTTGTCAATATACTGTAATGGACGTCAGCTCGATGGCCATGGGAGGCGGAGTTGAGTGTCACGTCATCACGCCTCCCACGTAATCACGTGAAAAGACTGTGAACGCAGTAGGGAGAAATGAAGGAAGAGCCACAAACAGCGAAGAACAAAAAATTCATTAAACAATTGAGAAGGGAGCGAAACAATAAGAAGCGAGCGAGTGAAGCATACAAGCATCTTCATAAGGGAAACAAAGCACGGTGTAAAACGTAAGTTTAAATTAAGTTTATAGAAACGCTCCCGCTGCGGATTGCAATAACATATTCGTGAGATAAAAGAACGCAGTAGGGAGAAATGAAGGAAGAGCCGCAAACAGCGAAGAACAAAAAATTCATTAAACAATTGATAAGGGAGCGAAACAATAAGAAGCGAGCGAGTGAAGCATACAAGCATCTTCATAAGGGAAACAAAGCACAGTGTAAAATGTAAGTTTAAATTAAGTTTATAGAAACGCTCCCGCTGTGGATTGCAATAACATATTCGCGAGATAAAAGAACGCAGTAGGGAGAAATGAAGGAAGAGCCGCAAACAGCGAAGAACAAAAAATTCATTAAACAATTGAGAAGGGAGCGAAACAATAAGAAGCGAGCGAGTGAAGCATACAAGCATCTTCATAAGGGAAACAAAGCACGGTGTAAAACGTAAGTTTAAATTAAGTTTATAGAAACGCTCCCGCTGCGGATTGCAATAACATATTCGTGAGATAAAAGTTTAATGAGAAGACACGAGGTATAAGCGAACCACACGCCGTAGCGCAACGTTAGGGGCTTCAACTCTGGCACTGACGATAGAGATTCCATTCCCGAGAGGGGATGCAGTGAGTGTGTACGACCTGATGAGCCCAGGATTAGGGAGAAACACGTGTCGCATACTCTTTGCATTATTTGAAAGTAAACTATTAAAACCATTCTATGATCTGCTTCTGGGAACAGAAAGAGGGCACGTGGCGGACGTAAGGCGACTTCCTGACCAACCACAAGCGTAACCTGGCAGGTAACCACCCATACAGTCAGATTGTGATTCAGAAAATGAATGCCATGAATGTAATTACCACGATCTACATACTGTCAAATAAACGAAACACACGCCGTAGCGCGACAGCTGTGAAAAGCGAGGTTCACAAAAAAACAGATCCTTAACAAATTGTTATTGGTATATTTTCGAGCCGTTTAAAAAGGTTTTCTTTTTTTCTTAATAAAAAATTAAAAGCAGTACTTTGCCACAACGAAGCGCGAGAATTTGGCTATATATATCTGCTTCTCGCAATTAAAAGAGGGCACGTGGCGGATGTTACACGACTTCATGACCAAACATAAGCGTTACCTGCCAGGTAACCACCCATACAATCAGATTGTGATTCAGACTAGGAATGCAATGAATGTAATTACCCCGATCTACATACAAGGCGAAAGTCTTGCAACATTCAAAGATGATGGTTTGGGATAAGTACACCATACAACTTAAAAGAGCTTATGAAGCCTTGAACCGAAAAAAGCAAGATCTCAGAGATCGTAAAAAAAAAAATAGGAGGTAATGTCGTTTTACTCGCTGTAGATTTTAGTCAAACATTACTGGTTGTTCCACGAGGGAGACCAGCAGATGAACTCAATGCGTGTTTAAAATCCATGCTTCTCCCACGGTCGGTTATATGTTGCGTGTTCTCGGGTAGGTACACCAAAAAATGTATACATTTAAGCATGTAATGGGCAAACAAAAAATGAGGTATACCCGAAGGCACTGCAGTAGTACTCAATGTAACTTTACTTCTTAAATGTTAATGTTTTACTGTTTAATAATTTATACGCTTCTTATATGTTGTTCAAATTCTTTTATCAAAATACCAGTGACAGCGCAATGCACGATAACATGGAGTGAATACACCATACGCATCCGCCCACGGCCGCCCTGGTGTGCGCAGATAGGAGTTGATTCTACAATAAAATAAAATAAAGATAAAAAGAGTAATACAATCATCACCCATAAAGCGGATAGCAGACGTGACGTACTATATGTGTACCAGATTTCAAGTCAATAGGTGAAACGGTTTGCGAGCTACAGGTGATTTAAAATCCTGGACAGACAAACGAATAGCCACGGTAGCCAATTACAGAAGAAGATTTTACTGTTTAATAATTTATATTTATATGAAATGTGCTTCTTATATATTACTTCATATTCTCATATGATAATGATGTTAATGTTGTTTATATTGATTTCTATGTTATTGATAGTGCATGTATGTGTGTATATGTATGTATATATATATATATGTGTATATATATATGTGTACTGTATATATATATGTGTGTATATATATATATAATATGTGTGTGTATATATATGTGTATATATATATATATAATATGTGTGTATATATATATATATATATGTGTGTATATGTATATATATATATATAATATATGTGTGTATATGTATGTGTGTATATGTGTATATATATATATATATACAGTATATAATGTGTATATGTATATATATATATATAATATGTGTGTGTATATATATATATATATATATATATATATATATATATATGACACCAACACTCATAACAATGACATTGACAATCATATGACGTTATTTTTAAAATGTTTCCTTTACTTTTTCATAACCTCTTTAACACACTACATCTGCGCTGCAAAGCGTGGGTATTTTGCTAGTATTAGAATAAAATGAGCACAGACTTTTCTGACCTCTTACTGGGGACATGAGAATGAAACCGTGAGTGCTGCTTCACGTGAGAACTTGCCTTGAACTCCGTTAACCACCAGATGTCGCTGTTCAGACTGGGGCAGAGGCGTCAAAGCTTCAAATTTTTTTCAGCAGAAATAGAAAGCCCCAAAGCTTCACTTTCCCATCACTAGAAATATGAACAAAACCCTACCTGTGTACCAATTATGGACCAAAAGGCTAGAATTATGAAGTACTTCCTTTATAACCCACCTCCAGCATTAGTTCGATGTCCGCTTGACCTTCTGCTCTTAAGTAGTGACCCTACCATCAAGGTTGTGGCCTGAAACGAAAGGGCGGAGAGACCCTTCCACTGGCAGGAACTCCTGTGCTGAAGTGTTAAATTTTGCTTTTTTCATCCGTCTACCCAAAGGACACAAGGAATCCAATTATAGATTTGGTTCCATGATAGTTTGTAATGTCAGTTTGTTGAAAGTAAAGCTGCAAACTAAGTGTATAAGGTTTCTTTCAATTTTAAATACCACAGAATACGGTAAGTGCAAGAAGTGGAGACAAAGCTACCGAAACTACAGTAGAACAAAAGCTAAATAGAATTGCTTTTAAATGGTTTTATTTTAGCCCATGACTTAAAAAAAATCTATACACAATATATCAGAAGGAGACAAAAGCCAAGCCGCATTTCAGTGTTTGATAGGTTCCTTGTAAGAAGGATTTTAGGAGAGCCTGTATTTTCTGTATTGCACCAGTTAATGAATTTACCAAAATTGCCAGAGAATGTCAAGGCCGAGATGCATCCACCTTAAGCACTAGATCTTCAGTACTAACATCCCAACTGGATCACAAAACAGATCCTTATGCCCTCAATAGCAACTATATCCTTTTATATTTTTATTTTATTAATTTTCATTGTAATTATTCCATACAAACAGATCAATTTATAACCCAACAAATTTGAAGACAAATCAAACCCCACCCCTCAGAAGGAGAGCTTAGCTAAAGGAAAATTGCTTTAAGCTTTTTAATAAGGCAACATTAAACAAAAGGGGAGAAGTAAATATCTATATAAATAAGAGATGAAGGGAGTTAAATGCAATAATAGTTAATTCTTATTCTAAAATTGATTAAATCCTGCCATGTTTTGAAAAAATTTTGTAGAGATCCTAACTGAAAATTTGATTTTTTCCAATTTCAAATATAAAACATCGGTTTCCCACTGACTTATCAGAGGAGAATTAGGATTCTTCCAATTTAACAGAATAAGTCTGAGTGCCAAAAGTGTAGTGAATGCAACCACTGTTTGCTTGTCCTTCTCCAATTCAAGTCCATCTGGAAGAACACTGAACACAGCTGTTAATGGGTTAGGAGGGATTGTGATACCAAGGCTGTCTCAGAGGCACTTAAAACTTTGTCCAAAATGTTAGTTTGGTGCAGGCCCAGAACATGCCAAGACGCCAAACTAATCCAAGGTTCAAAGTGAAGCCCTGCGAGTGGCTGAGTTCCAACCCAATCACAATAAAGGTGGATGACAATTTACAGTAATGTGAAACTTAACATACCCTAAACTGCACAAGGTTTTAGATATTGCACAACTAAAAGTTCCCATAACTTTTGGCGAGACTGATCTTTTCCAACATGCTGCAGAAAGTCATTTACTACCAAAACCGAGCCAACAAAAAAACCAAAAAAACAACCCTTGCAGCACAGTGGTAGAAAATGGTGGCACTGCTGCCTCACAGTAAGACTTGGGTTCACTTCCCAGCTCCTCCCTGTATGGAGTGTGCCGGTTCTCCCCATGTCTGCATGGGTTTCCTCCCACAGTCCAAAGACACAGGTTAGGTGGGCAGGTGACCTGCCTTGGTTTTGTTTGTCTTGAACCCTGGGTTGGCTCCAGTAGACCCCCCCCCCCCCCCTTAAGATATAGCAGGTTAGACAATGACATTAGTCTTCTGCATGGGGCGGAGGAGCTACTTAAGATTCACAGGATTCAGAGTCCAGGAGAGTCTTTGGTGCTTAAGACCTGTGGTTCCCAATCTGTTTTAGACATTACAGCAGCTTAAGATGCAAGATCTTCCTTCAGATCCAACACATTATGGAAGGCTGAAGACAGGACCCTCGGTGCTTAGACTAGCGAGTGCATTTGATGGAGTTTGAGCATATTGCTTATTCAGTTACACCTCCAAGCTCTAGATTTGAGACCTGGAATAATCTGACCTGTAATAAACCGGTAGCATAGACATGGTCACTAGATCAAGGATTGCCTAATGCAGAATCCTGATTTTGCTCAATGACAGTGTAGCCCCCACCCCACAATACTGCAGACAATGATGCAAGATTTAAAATTTTTATTGCTTGGTATTCATGCCCTTTGCTTTTCTGTAGACAATGAAAAGTACAGCCACACACGAAACAGCCAGGACACCTACAACAGTTCCAAGGATGGAATCCTTAAATTGGGAGCCTGCAAGTAGAACACACATTAGGGGGTTTAGATTTTTGTCAATTCTTACAATGCCAAATTAAAGCAGTCCTTAACATGGGTTGCATTTAGAGATGGTTCAAGAGTTACCTGCAGAGACTTCATCTTGCTGGCCAGACAGGGACTGAGATACAGAAGACAAAGGAGAGACCTGCTCCAGAAAAAGAGGGCCAACAGAAATGGTCTCCTGCCATTCAGCTGGTGCTCTCCATTCACCTGCAAAATACAATTGCAGTTTGTGTATCCAAGGCTGGACACTGCAGAAGTCTGCTGGTGAGGTCACTTACTTGCTCTCCTGGGTCTGTGTTTAGGGACACCCGAGCCCCTCCTGAAGGGAGGAGGATTGGTACAGCTGGTGTCACAGCAGCTACAGACAGCATTGTTCCCATCCACTGAGCTCCACCTGAAAGCACAGCCACCAATCAACCCGCTACCTCATCTGAACAGGTTCACCATCATCCTCCCAGTCACTTACTGGCTCAGTGCAGAGTTGTATGAACAATCCTTATTCAAAGGATCAACATTAGCAGATGCCAGGGTCACCTTCAGATGACAGGTAATGAAGATCTGTAGACATGCAAGAGACTAGTCACACCTGGGAGCTTCAATGGGATTCCTCCAAAGGAGATGGGAGGAAAGGACTTACTGAACTAGTAGTCAGGCCATAAAACCTGAAGGCATCCAGCTGGAACTGCATTACAGACTGGGCAACTCTGGGGGACACAAACTGGGAATTGGAGCCTGTCAGTTTGCTATCCAAGAAACACCTGCAATACACAAGAGGGACCATAGTCTGACTAGATCTTAGTCTGGAAATGCAATGCTATGGCTCACACCTACCCGTTATTTCCAATGAAGGTGTAGGCTGGGGCAGATGCATTGGATCCAGGAGTGGCCACACAGCTGTCCACAAAGACACGGAGAGGCACATGGTTAGTGCTGTCCACAGACGCTTGAAGGTTAATGAGGTCTCCTAGGAAGAAGGTGTTGGATGGACTTGGCCCACTCCAGTCACCTGCAGACAGGAATGTTAAGGTGTTCAGATCACATTAGTGCAAATGGAAAGGAGGATTTTTAATGTGTACACCTACTGCTCATTATAACAAGTGAGAATCCTAGAATGTCCTCAGCAGATATCGTGGAGGTGTAGGGAACCCAAGTGGGGTTTAAGGCATTGCTGCTTATGTTGTGTATCCTGGGTTGGGGAAAAGTTAAATTAGAAATGTGAGCCACATGACATGGCTTCAAAACAGGGCAGATTCTTGTAGCTTAACACGTGCCTTAGAGCAGGGGTAGGCAACGTCGGTCCTGGAGTGCCACTGTATGTGCAGGTTTTTGTTCCAACCCAGTTCCTTAACAAGAACTCTATTGCTGATGAAGCACATATTGCTTAAGTGACATTTTAATGCTTCATTTTAGTGGTCTCACTTGTTAAGGTTCTCCAACCTTAATTGCTTATTTCAATCTTAAACTGCTGCATTCAGTGTTTTAATTGCTCCTTATTAGCAATAAGATGTAAAAGACAAAGCAGCCAGCAGTTCTCCAGCTAGCTTTTTTCCAATTACATCTGTGTGTGTGTTCATCATGCACTGTTTGATTTAATAAAACACTTAATAGAAAAATGTGACAGACTGAAAATGATCTGTTTTAGGCTTCAAATCATTTGGATGATATCCTTGGAAAGGAAAAAAAATCTACGATATAAAAGCCTTACATTGCACAGACTAACAAGCCTTAAAATTAAATAAGGTCTGAGATTGGCAATGATTGGTTTCTAATTAAGCAATTGGGTTGAATGAAAACCTGTAGCCACTGCGGCTCACCAGGACCGACATTGCCTACCCCTGTTTTACATCTTATTGCTAATAAGGAGCAATTAAAACACTGAATGCAGCAGTTTAAGATTGAAATAAGCAATTAAGGTTGGAGAACCTTAAGGGAGACCACTAAAATGAAGCATTAAAATGTCACTTAAGCAATATGTGCTTCATCAGCAATAATTGAGTTCTCGTTAAGTAACTGGGTTGGAACAAAAACCTGCACATACTGTGGCACTCCAGGACCGACGTTGCCTACCCCTGCCTTAGAGTACACGAATGCAAATACAGACAAGTGCCAGATATGGAACCAACTCCACTTGTGCCTTATACAACCTCTCACCTGTTGTATTGGCATTCAATCTGCACCACAGCTGGATTTGTTCTTACAATGGGAAGACCATCAATTGGAGAAGGATTGTAGTCCAGGATGAAGGTGTAGGTTATTACAGCTCCCAGCATCTAAAGAGAAGATGCAACAAATTAAATACAACCAGTTAACAAGAGTATACCAAGCTAATTACTCCTTTAAATCGAGCTATTCCATAGAATTGACTCAATTTTGGTTGGGATTAAAAGATGCAAGTGGAAGGGAGGACCCATTAAATCTTCCAGGTTAGTAGCTCTCTAGTGGCCAGATCCAAGAGTGACTTGGCAGGTCCAGGTTTGTGGCAGTTTTAAAACGCATTCTTGGGTGTCTGGTGTGCTCCAGTTTATCAGACAACGATATGTCCAAGACAAGCAAATGTCCATTACAGAAACTCAAATGTTAAAACTGAAAGTTGTCCGGAAATTGATGCATTGTATCAGATGGGCCGATTCTCATTCTCAATTTACGGGATCTCGACAAGGCCATTTAAATTTTGTACATTCAATATGTTGAACTTGATTTTTCAGAACTAAAAGCCAGAGCAAAGCAGGGGCTGTACAAATACAAGCAGGAGTACTTGGCTGTTCAGGTGTTGCTTGGTGGCTTGAGCATGACGATTAAATTTTAAAGAGTATTTTAGTGTTTGGAATGAGAGAATTAAGATTCCATTTGAATCGTAGCCCTAAAGTTGCTAGACCAATCGCAGTTATGCGGAAATCAGATTTCAACCTAGCTCAACGCTCCGAAACCAGGCACATGGGCCTACGTAAAATTCGAGTGGGTACTACCACTAGGGTTAAGGATATAACCGGATCGGAGCACGGAATGCAGGTTTTCCTGCCCGAATCTCATTTTCTTCCCGTACAATACCAACGTCTACGTGCAGTCAGTTGTAAAACTCCGTTTTTTTACGTAGCTGACACTTGATCAAGCACGCATTAACGCAATCTTGGCCCCAATTGTGACTTGACCGCCTAAACAGTAAACACTAACATCAGAATTAGGTCCGGGCAACCTACAAACAATTTTAAGAAACTATTAGAAAAAGAAAAGTGCGAAAGCAACTCACTTCCACGGTGCTCCCACAGCCCTGCAGAGGGGCTTCAATCACAAAGGGCTGAGTACCGGCCGGGCTGGTGACTCCACATCCACCCATGGAAAGATCAGAAGGCTGGACCGGCTTTTGGATGCCCAGCAAGTCCGGACTGATGGTGACGATCACCTCACTGTCGGTGCACTGAGCGGTTACGGTCTGCGGAGCGCCAGCTCTCGGCTCAAAATATTGCACGACCGCGGGCTGCTGGTACTTTGCCATAACCTTCTGTCCTTTGAAACGGGGCTGAGCAAAAGCATCGCAGAAGAACAAGAGCAGCAACACTACGGCCATCTGACTCTTGTCTTTACACCACATTTTGAAATTAACAAATGGAGGAAATCAGCAAACTGCAGTAAAGGTCGACCTCCAGCGCAGTCTTTATATATACGATTGAAGGCGTTTGACTGCTTAATGTTAATAACACGTGCGGAGAAAAAGATCGCCAATCAGTCACCAATCACGTTTGTAATAAACAAGACGATTGAAACACTGGGGTTAATTACGGGAAGAATATAATAAAATTAGAATCACAAATTAAAACAGCCGCAAAAGCGTAAGATCATATGAGGCAGTAACTTGACAGTTCTTATATAGAACACGGGCAAGCAATTGGGGTTTTAAAGCCCTCGGTATAACTAAAATCAAACTTATTTGCTTTGCGAAAAAGAAAAACATGTACTAATCTTTAAATTATTCGAGTGATGTCCAGAAGAACTTCAATTTAGATTTGTGGGCGTATTGCAAACTAACATGGCAGACTTGTGTAAATAAAATCATTGCCAAATGTTATTAAGATGAATGTAGTCAACTGTTTTTTGTGGTACTAGTGCGCCCCTACAAGGTCTTTATTGAATTTTTATGTAGTTTCGATTTAATCTAATTTTGATTACACGGGGCAACAAGCATTTCACTATGAATTCTTTCACCTATACTTCAACAATTTCCCTTGCTGACACAAAATCTGAAAACCGCTTTCGTCTCACGTCCCGTTTTTTAGTTACGATGTTCCAGGTCTTGGACAGCTATAGGGTGGCTGGACAGTAAAAACGGATAACCATTTTGACAAATACCGGTAATTCCATTAGGGGTGCCATTGAGATTATCAAATTCGCCACACGTTACTAACAGCTATGAATTGTTCACCTCGTCATTATTAATTTTATTTAAAAATTATTCATTTTTAATTAGCGGAAATAAAGTTGTTACTGCTGACCAAGTCTTATATGAATGTAGAGCATAATGACACAACTCAGACATGACACTACAGTATAGTGGATTTTTACTGTTTCCTTAACATAACATCGTATTTCGGGACATTTCATTCGTTACAGTCACCATTACTTTGAAAATTTTGTCAAGGCGATGGACAGAAAAGGCGATGCGTTTCAGCATTTAAGAAATAATGTGAAGCCAAAATTAAGGAAGATGGTTTTGTTGGTACTGAAATTCGTGAACTGATGCTTGACGAGGAGTCAAGGATAAGCAGCATGGGAAGCCTTCGTGCAGCTTGTCCAGAATTCACAGTGCAGCGAATAATGCTGAGCTTGTGGAGAACCTGCTGATCAGTTTATGGGAGCCAGCAAGTCACTGAAGATGCATACATTCTCATATCGACTTTTTTCCCATCAAATCTGGGCGATGTCAGCGATTAGCACGTGGAAAGATTGCTCATTGCTGATGGAAAACCGAAATCAGCATGATTGATGACTACTGTTGGCTCTTATAAAGAGAGACTGATGTGCAGTACAAGCGCAAAAGCAAGCGCCTCGGACATTTTTGAGCAGGTTGACCTCACTGTTATATTGCGGTAAACTGACATAAACATGTTTTAATGTGTCTTTGCTGTCGTTTTCCGGTTTATTTTCAGAATAAACACATCAAAACAATTTTGGTGGGACACAGTTCAAACTCCAGTTATGTGATGATATATTAGATTGATATTTAAACGTGTCAAAATGTCAGCGAGGTATATCTCCAAAACCCGACTTGCTGGTTTAACCCCAATTTTATTTATGAAGTCCGTGTAAAAAACTTAATAAAGAGATGGTCTGAAGTTCCCGGTAGGAAACAAAAATATTTTTTTTTGTAGACCAGTGTTATGGATTACGCTCGGCAGCGTTTCTCAACCTTTTAAGTATTTGCGACCCGAGTTTTCTAACAGTTTTAATCGCGCCCCCCTAACGTTTTTTTGAAACCCTAATAAAATTTATTCGTAGATTTTTTGCTGCCGATACACCGCTTGTTTTCTTTTTTTTTTTCACATCTTCGGGCCCCTTTTTTGTTAATTCGCGCCCCCCAGGTTGAGAACCGCCGGATTAGGGTTTTGCATCAGATTCAGTTTTGAAACGTTTGATGTTATGCAGGCACAATCTCTAAGTGTCTGTAATGGTAAATGAAATCATATCAGCCTTACAAAGTGCAGACAAGACATGAAATCAATGTAAATGGAGGGATGATTGTCCTATTTTTAAACATTAAAGGTCATAAAGTAAATCGCCCTATAAAAAAGTTAGTGGAAAGCAACTGGGACCACAACAATTAAAACAAGTGCAAGTTTGTGTGGATTGGTTCAAACAATGCCGAGACGATGATAAATAATGTTTTTGAGCCAATCAGTTGCTGTGCCTGTGACTGCTCCACGGTTATGTCATAATCCGGAAGTTGATCTCAGATTAAATCACAAGTGTTGTTTTTTTCTATTTATGTAATAGTGAATCAATATGGTGTAAATGTGTCCAGGAAAGATATTGAAAAAATATTTGTCTCAATTTCGCTTCCCACAGAAAGTTGAAGCAACTTATTTGCATAGCATTCCAGAACCATTTTTAGATTTATATTTTTTACATTGCCCTTAAAGTAAACGTAAAATTTAAAGTTACGTTAACGTAAAAACGTTTTTTGTTTAATTCACCCATAACCAATGCCCGACACTTCCAGATGATCAAGGAAAGTGACGCCATTTTCATTCCATGACGTTTATTAGGAAGATTTTGTTTAGTTCTGCGGTACGTGACATTCGCTGACACTGACATTTTGAGTTAAGGAAGGTGGTCAGCATCCTGATAACTCGAAAATAATTAACCTGCCGTGAAGAAGGACGTCTAACAGCAGGAGCCATGAATTGTTTGAATAGCTAAGCTGTTAACTTCGTTTCACTTAAGTTGCACTTCTGTATCTTTCTGCCACAAATTCCGAATAGTCACAGTCCATATAGTCTTGTCATATCAAAATGTTAACGAATATATTTTAAAGTTTAAACAAGTCGAGTTTATATAACAAAAGAATGTCCACGCAATCGATTCCTTTTCGTTGTTGCCAATTTTTACATGAAAAACAACATATTCTGATTAAGCACAATCGATTAAAACACTGGCATCATCTAACCAATAGAACAGTGCACTGTTTGCACTTGGACTGCTTAGCTTATTTAATACCATAGGAGGTTTAAGAATGCGCCTCTAAAAGTGATAAATCAGTGTGTGCCACATTTAACTGTGAAAACTGTAATTTCAAAGACATTTGCAAAGAAATGACCTTTATTATTCACTTGAGCAGACGCTTGAAAAACTACGAAACTGTGAACTGTCCATATTCTAATTGTACTTTTAAAACTAACATTCTTTCCACATTCCGAGTGCACATTAATAAAAAATATAAAGACCACTTATTTTTTGAACGTCTGTGGTACTTGTAGAGGATGAATTAAGTGAAGCTAGCCCTCCTCTAGAGCAGGGGTCACCAACTCCGGTCTTGGTGGGCCCCAGTGGCTGCTGGTTTTCATTCTTTTCCTTTTCTTAATTAAGGTCCTGTTTTTGCTGCTAATTAACTTCTTTTGAACTACTTTTATCTGACTTGATCCTGAGGACGCAGACACCTTAATTGTTTCTTTTTTCTTAATTAGCAGCTAAACAATAAGGATATACAAAATGAGCCAAAACAACTGGTGTCCATCGTACAATATCTGAAAATAAGGAAAGATGAAGGTCTAAGGAATGTTGATCTGCTGAGGTCCACAAAACTTTTTACCAAAGCTCTTTAAAAGCGAAAATCGACAGTTTTGGAAATGTCTGCTAATGCACCACGAGAGCAGCAAAAAGCCACAGAATTAAAGAACAGGTTTAATTAAACAATAAGAATCAGCACCTCATTAATTGTGTTGTTAGACTTAAGTGCAGCATTTGACACCATCGACCATTCTGTTTTACTGCATAGGCTAGAAAATGATGTTGGGTTTACAGGCACCGTGCTTGCTTGGTTTAGTTCTTATTTATCAAATTGATTCCAATATGTACAGAAATGTGCTGACAGTACTCCATCATTATACACAGAAGTTCAATATGGTGTCCTGCAGGGCTCAGTACTGGGACCTTTACTGTTTTCCCTTTACATGCTTCCACTGGGATCTCTCATTAGGAAACATGTTAATTTTCACTCGTATGCAGAAGACACCCACTTATACCTTTCATTTAGATCAAATAAAGTTTCTCCAATGTTGTCTTTAATTAGTTGTGTTAGTGAATTGAAGGAGTGGATGGATGAGAACTACTTGACTTTAAATACAGATAAAACAGAGATGTCAATTATTGCAGGGAATGACGCTGATCACAACAATATTTTGTCATCATTTAACTCAGTTGGAGTCACCATTAATTTTACTGAATCAGCCAGCAATCTAGGAGTTATCTTTGGCTCTAGCATGTCCTTTAAAGCGCATATTACAAAGTTGTCCAAATCATGTTTCTTCCATCTTAAAAATGTTGGGAAATTAAGGCGCTTTCTAAATAAACAGGATTCTGAGAAATTAATTCATGCATTTATCTCTAGTAGGATTGACTACTGCAATGCAGTGTTCACTGGATGTTCAAACTGTTCTTTATACAGCCTCCAGTTAATCCAAAATGCGGCTGCAAGAATTATTACAAGAACAAGAAAATACGAACACATAACTCCAGTTCTTAAATCCTCACACTGGCTCCCGGTTAAGTTTAGGGCTGATTTCAAAATCCTCCTTTTAACATATAAAGCTTTAAATGGCCAAGGTCCGGCTTACTTGTCTGAACTTATCATGACTTCCAAACCAGAGTGCACATTAAGATCTCAAGATGCCGGTCAGCTTATCATTCCAAGGATTAATAAAATAACAGTGAGAGGTCGAGCTTTTAGTTACAGGGCCCCTAAACTGTGGAATGGTCTGCTTGCTACTATAAGAGATGCCCTTTCGGTCTCAGCTTTTAAATCCCGGCTGAAGACTCACTACTTCAGTTTAGCATACCCTGACTAGAGCTGCTGATTAATTGTACAGACTGCATCTCTGTTAGTCATTAGCACTGAAACATAAAGTAACATGATAGTTATAATTTGTTACTAACCCTCACCTATTTTGTTTCTCTTCTCGGTAATCAAATGTGGCACTTGGTGCCACGGCCCACCTGCCAAGTTGTTTTGCCTGCCTAAGGTAAAGTCATCCCTGATGGAGGATCACAGGAATCGTGGGGTAGAGGGGTCCTTTCATTGAATTGGCTGGCCCAGCGCTGTTTAAGCTGTGGAATGGCCAAATGGAGGAGGCAACTTGATGGCCGAGGTCTCCAGGACTCTGAACAAACCCAAATCAAATTATGTGATATCATCTACTGTTAAATTCTGCTCCATATTTATAAATTTTTTATTTTTACACTGTATTGAGGATTTGTTCTGTTTTGTGTATTGTATTGTATTGACCCCTTTCTTTTTGACAACCACTGCAAGCCCAACCTACCTGGAAAGGGGTCTCTCTTTGAACTGCCTTTCCCAAGGTTTCTTCCATTTTTTCCCTACAAAGGTTTTTTTGGGAGTTTTTCCTTATCTTCTTAGAGAGTCAAGGCTGGGGGGCTATCAAGGGGCAGGGCCTGTTAAAGTCCATTGTGGCACTTCTTGTGTGATTTTGGGCTATACAAAAATAAATTGTATTGTATTAAGAAACTGGTTGAAGTGAAATTGGTTGGAGTTTGAGGCCCTGACTTAGTTGGCCTTCTGTCAGCTCACTCACTTCACATTTCATTTCTGTTTGGATGCCATTTAAGGAAAGCAATGAAGTGAATCAGAGGAACGATGAAGAAATTCAGGGGAGCAAATCTTGAAAAAGCAATTCAATTAAAATGAATTCACAAGAAGTTAATTAGCAGCACAAACAGGGCACTCATTTAAAAAAGGGTTAGAATGAAAACCTGCAGCCACGGTTGTCCTCCAGGACTGGAGTTGGTGACCTCTGCTCTAGAAGAATCTGTTGGTGAAGTTTTATAAAGAAAACAAGCTTCTTAGTTCCAGAGAGTTTAGAATTGCTATTTGTTTGTACATTGATGGTTTTGAAGTTGCCAATCCACTTGGCACTTCATGCAAGAAGCACAAGTTAACTGCAGTATACTGGGTTCTTCTTAACTGGTGTGGACGCTAGAGGTCGCTGTTGCCTCTTTCAACCCAACAGACATACACACTGCACACCAAGAAGATCTTTAATGGTTTTTCTTCTTAATGCAGTGCCCAAAACCACCTCCACCACCATACATAAACAAAGTAATAACCACTGTTCAGAAATCTCTCCTCCACTCCTCCCACCAAGCTCTGTCCTGCTCCCACCCAACTCTGGCTCAGCCTGCTGGGTCTGCACCAGTCCTTTAAATAGTCCTTGACCTGGAAGTGCTCCTGTCCTTCAGTCCATGTGATTCAATAGTACTTCCATATTTTTCTTCAGCCCGGAAGTACTTCTGTTCTTCCATCACCCGTGACTTGGGAGTACTTCTGGGCTATAGGGAAAATAATAATCCCTGCATCTCCCTGCAGCATCTCCCGATGGTACCCATGGCACCCAGCAAGGCTGTGAAGTTGAACTCTATCTCCCATGATGCCCTGCGGGAATCTGGGGCACCTCTATGCTGCAGGGAGGACTCCATCTAGTGTCCTGGATGTGTTGGCCGGGATAAGCTGCCGGCCGCCTCTTACTCTGGCCATCAGAATTTTGAAGCAATCTCGATGCAATACAGTTAGCACTTTTAAACAAAAGCATGGATGTAAAATAGTTTGGTTATGAAGCTTTTTTTGATCCATTACTGAAAGATTTAAAGCTGCTTGAACAAGGTTTGTAGATCAGTAAACTTTCTGGAGATATCAGAGGGACATTCACATAATCTTGTAGGATTTCAAGAGAGCTTCAAGGTAGACAAATACTGTTGTTTCTGTTTAGTATCATTAAGTGACATTCAGAACATTGATGTACAACAAGGATTAGAGTTAGAACACAACAGGGGCCTGATGATTTAGACACTCAGCTTAAAACAAGCCACAGTCTCGAGTCTGCCAGTGGTGTGAAAGCTGAATGTGTGTTGAGGAAGCATTTGACTTTTTTCCACCCTGTAACTGGGTTTCCACCTGACCTTCTTCACGATTTTCTTGAGGATGTTGGGCCTTTTGAGTTGAGTGTTTGTTTGCACAACTTGATTAAACTCGACAGACGTAACACTCAGTGGCGTAGCTTGAGTTTGTGCCACTTGGGGCGATGCTGCAATTTGCTGCCCTCCAGCATATCTGAATATGTTAACCTATTTAAATAAAAAATTAAAATGACGTATAGAGAAAAATGAAGATAATTTTTGCATAGATTAATTCATATGTAGAGAAACAGCAATACTTTTTCACATATAATCATTTATAAGCATCAACTAGACAAGAATATATTATAGACGCACTGATAAGCCATGTTCTTATTATTAGTTTAATATAATTATGCTGCGAAAACCAGAAACAGTGTAGTATACAAGTGATAGGTCGGGATGTTTTCTGCGCAGAGCAAGAACGCATTCGGATTGATAACTAAACAAAATTATAAATTATAAATTACTCATTTATCTTTCTAGAAATTATCGCCGTAATGTTTGTTTATTTTTGTTATTGCCTCAGATTTCAACTGCTGTGTCTGATGCCATCCCAGAAGGACAGTCAGAAAATTACTTTTGAAGCATTTGTGGGTAAAAATCAGAGAATTTTACTTTTTTCACTGATGAGTGATATTTTGCTGATCCCTGCTGCATACACACGAATTGTACTGAGTCTTTTGGCCAATAATGCCGCCCTCAAAAATGTGCCACCCGGGGCAGATCGTCCCTTCTGCCCACCCCTAGCTATGCCACTGTTAACACTATCATCCAGAATTTTCCATATAACCACAAACAAATTTACAACTTTTCAGTTCCAAAAAAAGAATTGGTTGTAATGGGCATAAGAATTGGACACTGTTAAGACTCTTTCCATTAATGATTGATAGTTTAGTGCCTGAAAAAGAGAAAACTTGGGAAATTTTAATGGATGTTGTGGAACTTGCATTTTCCAATTTCAGAGGAAACATTGTTCTACAGGGAGATTCACTCGAAAGAGGCCCTGAATATTTTGTAAAAACTCTCGCGAGCATGAAGGAATCTGAATGAAACAATGTGCAATGTGCTCCTCAGTATATGGAGCTTCAAACAAGCCAGGATGCCCCTGCGTCGGAGTGATGAGTTAGGCGCCAGACAGCCGTGGCAATGTTTAACCTCCGTTTGGAACTTCTGGGTGCATACCGCCCGTACCCCTTCACTCAGTCACTCGACTTCTTATCAGGATGGTGGTGTACAGTCTTCATGGTGCGAACCTAGTGGGACACCAATTCGTTTAAGCGATGTCAGAGTCAACTGGATGATCGTGAGTTAACGAAAGATTACTTTCAGCAAGATGGAGCAACATGTCACACATCGACAAGGAGCATGGCAGAAATTGAGTCCTTCTTCAGTAACACAGTAATTTCAAAAGGGCTTTGGCCACCATGGTCACTGGATCTGACCCACTAGACTTCTTCCTTTGGGGTTTGCTCAAAAGAAAAGTCTATCAGAACAAGCCTCGCACCGTGGAAGATTTGAAGGAAAACATCCAATGTGAAATTGCTGCTGTTCTCCCCAAGACCCTTCCGATACGTTCAGAAACATGGAGCACCATGTTGAAATGTGTCTGGCAGGAAACAGAAACCACTTCCATCATCGCATGTAATGCAATTGATTACACATATGGCAAGTTATATAGTGCATTTTGTTTGGTTCAGATTGCTTCATCCTAACAGGAGTTACAACAGAATATTCCGGGTCTCTACTGAGTGAATCTCCTTTTATTTGGGGTGAAAACTCTCAAGACACAGACAACTGTTTCAAGAAGTGTTTCCAACTGAAAAACTAAAACCGAAACATTAGTTGATCTGTGGAGCATGATGTTTAAATCTAAGCATAGTTTTTTCAAGAGGGTGGTTCACGATTCACACAATTTTAAAAACATTGTAGTTACTTTGGCAAGACAGCATCAGTTATGCCTTTATTGCAACCTGGCAAAGTAAAGGTGGTCCAAACCCAGTTCCTTGAACCAAAGCATAAGGACATTATCAGTAAAGAGCATCCATGCCAGAACATGGGGTCTCTCACACATAGTATATGCTTGCATGGAACGACTTACTCAAGTAAAAGATTTAAAGAGCTGAGCCTTTTCAATTTAAACAAAAGAAGATCAAGAGGAGACATGATAGAAGTGTTTAAAATTATGAAGGAAGTTAGTCCAGTGGATCAAGACTGTTATTTCAAAATGAGTTCATCAAGAACATGGGGACAAAGCTGGAAACTTGTTAAGGGTAAATTTTGCAGAAACATTAGGACATTTCTTTACACAATGAACGATTGCGACTTGGAACAGGCTACCAAATAGTGTGGTAGACAGTAAAACTTTAGGGACTTTCAAAACTAGACTTTAAGTTCTTTTGGAAGACTAGGGGGCTCTGCCCCCTGTTTGCTTCGCTTGCCAACTCCCGGGCGGGAACTACACGCTAGCCACTTTGCGGATCTGCCGCTCATGTATGGGGACTATTTAAACAGATTGTTATTTACATGGGAATTGTTACATACTGTATGCATAATAGACCTAACTATTTTACATTACAACGATTAATTAACAATAGTAAAAAATAGTAAAACATAATAAATTGAAAGAAAATTAGGTTACATGTTGCTTTAGTGGAATTCATTGTGTTATACATTTTCGTTCTGTTTGGCTTTGAAATTAACACGCACATACTTTTTAAACTTGCACTTTAACTGTAAACTTCAGTAAAAACAATATTTGGAATGAACTTTTTGTCAATATTGCATTGAATTGTGATTCCGTGTTTGGACTTACATTGTGACAGCCCAACATATAACTGCCCATGAGTGAATATCGTTTCTTTCTCTTTAATAAATAAACCGATTTTTTCAAATGTTTGTCCCTGTGATTTGTTAATTGTCATATCTGATACATCCTTCTTTCAACAGTAATTCGGCTGGTGTTAATGCTTGTAGATATTCTATGGGATATTGTAAATTGATGTTTTCCATCACCACTGTTTCAACATAGTCTGTTGATACGCATTTAAACAATTTCCCGTGTAACCGATCGACAATTTTCGCGTTAATTCATTTGACCTCATTGTTTCTCGGTGCTAGGATTGCCCGTGTACTCATTTCTACTGTTGATAACCCTTTGGGATGAAATTCTTCAATAAGATTTGGACATAATAAGTCTTATCGGAGACTTAAAGTGAGGAAAACATAAACATTTATACGAGCTGAGAGCACAGGAACTGTGTCTGACAAAAGCATTCACACGAATGAGAGGTGTGTGGCCCGTGGGCATGGGCTGTTAACCATAAATGGTTGAGGGTGGGGGGGGGGGGGGGGGGGGACTTGAAAAAATCTCTTAGAAAAAGTCTCATCTTGTCTCAAGATCTTCTTTTATAATAGAGAGAAATAAGTGGATAGGACTGGCGAGCTTTGTTGGGCTGTATGGCCAGTTCTCATCTAGATTGTTCTAATGTTCCAATGTTCAAAAGGTATGCTAATATCTGTTGGTTCTTGTTCTGGTCTACCTGACTTTGCCTTCATTCTGAATATTTTAATAGTAATGGTGAAGTTTCATTTGTTGTTGAAAAACAGAGCTCATGGTACATTGAACATCTTCGGTCGTATGAAGTTGCAAGGTGCAACCATGGAGATGTAATTCTTGTTCGTCCAGAGCAGCTGAATGGCTTTTACCCTCTTACACCTTACAAAATAAGGAGGAAAGCTTTCAATTTCTCTCAAGAGATTGTGACACATTAAGAACTTCACAAAGTCTCATTTTTCGAAATAATGAATTTTGATCAAAAAATAAGCATTTGACAGCATTGTATTGTATACAGAGGGTTTTTATAGACAAAATGGAGGCAGGAAATGAGATATACAGAGAATGACATCATAGCAGAGGGACGGAAGTGATGTCATCATGGCGGGCCGAAAGTGACGTTTTTAGAAATGGTCAGAAGTGACGTCATTCCTGGGAAACGGAGTCGGGATTGTGGAATGGAGGCCATTTTGAGTAACCGAATGTGTGGATGGTAAGTTATTTGTTTTTTTTGTTCCTTTTTATACAGAGAGAGAGGCATTAGTACATTCAATCAACCCCTTGTCCATTATAGTGTCACTCACCTTGGGGTTTGTTGACTGCCTCCTAAGCGCTCGTGTGTGATAAGATTTATAATCCGTTAGCCACTTATTGTAATTCTAGTTAATGTCTTTTTTATTTTGTTTTTTGGTAACATTTGTCACCATGCTACTTCAAGTTTTTCTCGGACCTGACAATATACAAAAAGTGTCCATTCCCAATCCTTCTTCACTTGATGACCTCATAGAAATGCTTTCTGAAAAACTACAGATTGAGAAAGGATTTTCAATACAGTATGAAGATCCTGATTTTGATTATCAGCTTTTCAATCAACATAATGTGCAGGAACGTCCACCTGAAAAAGCCACAATGAGATTTTTTTGGGAACTGATGATGAGCCCAATAGAACAACCTGACAAAGACTCATCAGATGTTCCTTTTGACAGTTTAGACACAGCAAGTCTGGTATCAGTAGAGTCCAGCTGAAGCTCATCCAGTTCTTGTCAATGTGTAAGCCAGTGGCCATCAAAATTTCTCATACCAACTTTTTCATTTGACGTAGAGATCCGCCGCAGAAAAGGCAATGAACAATATGAGAAAGAACAAACAACTTTGAATGTGTCCTGTGATATGAAAATGGAAATTTTAGACAAATTAGCAGAGCTAATGTATTCCTTCAAAGCTTACCCCACTGACAAAGACTTTGGAAGTGTTGCAAGGGAACTTGTTTCTAAGCAGCCCTGTTTGTCTGAGCCTGGATCTGAGAAGGGATGGCAGGCATGGAAAATAAGCCTAAAGCACAAGATGGGCAGAAAATGCACAGTGCTGGATACTTTGAAGTCATGGTAAACCAAAAGAAAAAGAAAGGTGTTAAAAAACCAAAGCATACAGAGATATGACCATCCGCCTGGTATAAATGAAGAAGTACTGGAATATGAAAGAAGAGCCATGATAGATGAACTTAAGAAGAAAGACTTTAACATGACCCTTCTAAATGAAAAAATGGACACTACATTCTCCATGAGAAGACAAGAAATTGTTCAAGAACAACCTTTAGTGTCACTTGTAAAAGAGAATTGGCCAGGCCTCTCCTTAGAGCAGCATATGCAATATTTATATATTAATATTTTGCCATGTGCAAAAGTTCGCTGATGACACTGCTATCGTGGGCTGCATCAGGGACGGGCTGGAGGATGAGTATAGGGACCTAATCAATGACTTTGTTAAATGGTGCGACTCAAACCACCTACAACTGAACACCAGCAAAACCAAGGAGCTGGTGGTGGATTTTAGGAGGCCCAGACCCCTCATGGACCCCGTGATCATCAAAGGTGACTGTGTGCAGATGGTGCAGACCTATAAATATCTGGGAGTGCAGCTGGATGATAAATTAGACTGGACTGCCAATACTGATGCGCTGTGCAAGAAAGGACAGAGCCGGTTATACTTCCTTAGAAGGCTGGCGTCCTTCAACATCTGCAATAAATGTGAATTTCCCATTGGGATTAATAAAGTATCTATCTATCTATCTATCTATCTATCTATCTATCTATCTATCTATCTATCTATCTATCTATCTATCTATCTATCTATCTATCTATCTATCTATCTATCTATCTATCTATCTATCTATCTATCTATCTATCTATCTATCTATCTATCTATCTATCTATCTATCTATCTATCTATCATTCATTTCATAATATGTGATTTTGTAAATATTAATGCCATTGGCATTTTGTGTATGTATCTTTCAGGTGTATGGAGAATTCAAATGAATAACGGGAATCGACTTGTATAAATTCTTCCAGTTTGCTTTGGAAACTTATGCAAATAGACTTGTTCGCATGTTCAGAACAAAAGGAAGTGATGAAATTGAGGCCCTTTTGGAAAGACTTGATCAGCAGGTAAAATAATCATTCACTTGTTCTGGTTTAGTTAGTGCAAGTCATATAAAGAAACAGTTCATTTCTTTTTTTTCTTCAATTATCATCTAATTATATTTAAACTAATCTTTCAAGGATCATATGGATTTAAAAAAAAAATAATACATTTTGTTTCCTCTCAGGTTTTCAACTGATTATTGTTTAGGTACTGTTTTTTTTTGCATCCTGGTTATTGACAAATGTCTATGGGCTGCCCTGCATTAATGTCTATTGTAACAAAAGTTATGCAACTACATTGGCCAACACATTCCATACCTTACAGTAGACGCTGTATGTAACAGCATGCTGATAGCGTGTGTTCAATGTAAATGCTTATGTAAATGTTTTCAAATGGACAGGGGACACTGTGGATGATTTCAGATATATACAGTACTAGCCATCCCCCAAGGCTTCGCCCGCGTATTAGTGAAACAGGAGAGTGAGGAGGGCCCCGTCCAGCCCAGCTCTCTACTCCTGACGTCACGCTTCCCCCTCCCCTCAGCCCGCAGCCTCTGTCTCGGATTAGCATGAATATATCGCTCCTGCAAGTGAACTATGATGCTTAGCACAATGAGAGAAGTCGTAAAATCAACCGGAATGTTCAAGCAAATTATAGAAAAAAAAAAAGATCTAAATCCGTGAAGTAGTTCTCTTGTTCGCTAACTAAGTGAAGTTAAGGTTACGCCCCGAGGCAGACATGTGAGTGTCTTCTTGCAGCCCAATGAGTCTCTCTCGGATTCACGCTAATAAATTGATACTGCAAGCAAACTATGATACTTAGTGCGATGAGAAAGTCACAAAATCAACGGAATGTTCAAGGAAATTATAGAAAAAAAACAAACCACGATCTAAATCCATTAGGCGGCACGGTGGCTCAGTGGGTAGTGCTGCTGCCTCGCAGTTAGGAAACCCGGGTTCACTTGGCGATTCTAAATTGTCCCTATGAGTGCTTGGTGTGTGTGTGTGTGTGTCCTGCGGTGGGCTGGCACCCTGCCCAGGGTTTGTTTCCTGCCTTGCACCCTGTGTTGGCTGGGATTGGCTCCAGCAGACCCCCGTGACCCTATAGTTGGGATATAGCAGGTTGGATAATGGATGGAAGGATGGATAGATCAAGAAAGGGCTAGGTGTCCGAGTGAGGCACTTCATAGAAAAGGCAGGCTCTGCATTCAGAGCTCAACCTCTTAACAACTACAGAAACTGAACAACTCATTTTTAAATCAAGAGATCAATACTATGAACATGGAGAGAAAGCTAATAAGCTCTTACCTCAACAAATCAACAAGCATGAAGTTTTCAATGCAATCCCAGCAATCACCAACACAAACGGAGACAAAATCATTGACCATAAAAATATAATGCACACATTTAGAGACTACTATAAATCCTTATATTCTACTTAGTTTAAAGAAGACAAAATACAATCTAATGCATTCCTGGATGCATTTCAGATACCACAAATAGATACTCTTAGTGCAGAGGAATTGGATAAACCTCTGGCACTATCAGAATTACTAGATGCTCTAAACTCACTTCAGAGTGGGAAAGCAGCTCCCCTTTTATTAGCAACATTTACAGAAGCTAGAGACAATAATATTCTACCTCAAACTACTTGCCAAGCATTGATTACTGTCTTTCCTGAACAAAATAAGGACTTATTACAATGTGCATCATACCGACTAATCACACTTCTGAATTATGTTTAGATACGCTGTAAAGTCTTTTCTAGAAGGATGGAGAAAGTGCTGCCTTCGGTAATATCACAATATGAACCTGGATTATTAAAGGCAGACACTTAGCTTCCAATCTTCGATGCCTATTGAATGTAATATATTCACCCACAAAATGAAACACCCCAGAGATATTATTATAGTTGGATGCAGAAAAAGCATTTGATATGGTTGAATGGAACTACCTTTTCACTACATTGGAGAAACTTGGGTTTGGCCCAAACATTTGTGCATGGATGAAATTACTGTATACCAATCCAGAAGCTTCAGTTTGTATTAAGAACTTTAATTCAGACTACTTCAAACTAAGACATGGTACCAGACAAGGATGTCCCTTGTCACCACTGCTTTTTGTAATAGCCATTGAGCCACTGGCTATTAATTGTCGAAATGCTTTTGAGATAAGGGGATTATCAGAGAAGGACTGGAAAAGAAAGTTTCTGTATATGCAGATGATATGGTAGTGTATATATCAGATCCACAAAATACTGTGCCTGCAGTCCTAACAGCACTAACAGAATTTCAAAAGATTTCTGGTCTCAGAATTAATTTGAATAAAAATTCTTTCCAGTGAATTCTCAAGCACACAATATCAGATTGAATACCTTCCCTTTGATCATCACAGATCAGTTTAAATACCTAGGGGTAAACATCACAAGTAAACATAAATCTCTTTATCAACAACATTTTGCCATCTGTATGGAAAAAAAGAAACAAGACTTGCATAGATGGTCAACCCTTCATCTCACTTTAGCTGGAAGAATTAATATTGTTAAGATGAATATCCTTCCAAAGCTTCTCTTTTTATTTCAGAGCATTCCAATATACATCAATAAATCATTTTTTTCAAAAAGTAGATTCAATCATAACCTAATTTATTTGGAATTCAAAACATCCACATATCCAAAGGGCGACCCTACAAAGACCTGCAAACACTGCAATCAAGCTCCGGCCTCACTGGGCCTGCACCAAATTAACATCATTTTGGACCAAAATCTTTAAATGCCTTTCAGACAGCCTTGGTGTCACAATCCCTCCTAATACACTAACAGCTGTGTCTGGTGGGCTCACAGAGGGGCTTAAAGTGGAGAAGGACAAACAAACTGTGATTGCCTTTACTACACTATAGCCTATATAGACTATAGGCATATAGACTTATCTTGGTCAAGTGGAAGAATCCTAACTCACTTTTGTTAAGTCAGTGCGTAACTGATGCTCTGTATTATTTGAAATTGGAAAAAAATCAAATTCGCACTTAGAGGACATTTTCAAAACTTGACAGGATCTAATCAATAACATTTTAGAATATGCTGTTAAATTGAGGAAGCAGGTTCTCTTCCCTTTTTTACTCCATTTATGTTTACTCATTTATTAATTTATCTATTTACTTATTTTTATTAGCTTAAAGTTTTACTCTGCTGGTCATACTCTCTTTCTCAGGGGTGGGGGTTGATTTGTTTTGAACATTTTTTTTGTAAAAGTTGAGGTATTTGTCTGGAATGTTATTTGATTTAAATAAAATCAAAAATAAATCTTTCCCCATGCTCATCGCTCAGATTTGGTGGAAAAAATGTCGGGATGAGAAAGTAAAAAATGCATCTTCACTGACTTTTTGGCTCCCATAAGCTGTTTAGCAGGTTCTCCACAAGCTCAGCATTATTCTTTGCACTGTGAATTCTGGACAACTTGCATGAATGCTTCCCATGCTGTTCATTCAGTTGGCTTCAGTTTCCTTTTGAACTCCTCGTCAAGCATCAGTTCCCGGATTTCAGGACCAACAAAAACACCTTCCTTTATTTTGGCTTCACTTTTCTCAAGACCAAAAGTTGTGTCATTATGCTCTATAGTCATATATGATTTGGTAATCAGTAACAAATATTTTTCCACTAATTAAAAATGAATAATTTTTAAATAAAATTAATAATGACAAAGTGAACAACTCACATCTGTTAGTAACGTGGGGTGAATTCGTTTATCTCAATGGCATCCCTAGTGGAATTACTGGTATTTATCTAAATCCGCCTTTACTGTCGAATCCCCCTAGTTGTCCAAGACTTGGAAAATCATAACTAAAAATGTGACATCAGACAATAGCATTTTTTGATATTTGGAGTCAGCAAGTGAAATTTGTTAAACTACAGGTGAAAAAAATCCCAGTAGTGAAATGCTTGTTGACCAGTGTAATCAAAATTAGATTCAATCAAAGCTACATAAATCTTTCTATATAATACACTACCGTGGCTGTTTGTTTGTCTGTCCAGGATTTTAAATCACTTGCAGCTCGCAAACCATTTCACCTATTGACCTGAAATTTGTTACACATATACTACGCAACGTCTACTATCCGCTTTCCGGGTAATGATTGACCTCAAATTTTTATTTTATTTTATTTTATTATATTGTAGCATCAACTCCCGACAGTGGCCAACAGGGCAGCCATGCGGCACATGCGTACGGGCGCTGTTCTCATTCCTATCACCATCGCCATCACTTCGCCTACCTCTTCATATCTTAAATCATTCTTGAGTCAGATTAAAGACTTAAGTGCCAGCTTAAGTGAACAATTAAAGAAAACATACTAAGTAAATGCAACACAAACACTGACTTGATCAGTTTAAACACGAAAAGATGGTGACAAAAGAAGAGAAGAAGTGGGCTGCTAGAGTGGAGAAAAGGAGAGCTGTTCAGGAAGCAGCACATGCATCAACCTCTCACCATATGAAAGAGTATTAAAACTATGAAGAGCACACTCAGCATTTATGACAAGCTGACGCAGAGCAAAAGAGAATTGCTCGAGCAAATGAGAGCAAAGAACAGACCATACAACAAAGATAGGCTGACACTGAGCGAAAGAGACTGAGGAAGAGGCTAATCGACGTCAGCAATTAGTGGTCAAACATGAAAGAATTGCAAAGGCAAATGAGACAGAGCACAATGCCATCCGCGATGACGAAGAGATGCTGATTGCATGAGAATAGCTAGAACAAAGAGAGCTATGACCAGAAAATATATCGTTTAAGACAAAACGCGGCAAGTAGGCACAGCTTATGACAAAATGAGACCGTAATGGATACTCAAGAAAGATGCCAGAGTAGAAGAACTCTTGAAAATATTAACCGAATGCACTCAATTCAAAATTTGCTCAATCTGCACTAGGCAATGAAAATTAGATACTTGAACATTCCTGTGGTGCAATGAATAAAGTTTGTAGTAAATGCAACGCCTTATATATTCAGGCTGAGGCATCTGCCCGAATGGAGATCTCTAAGTGTTGCAAAACGGGAAAGATTTCGATAGAACAGACTGATTTTGAAATTCATGAAATGAATGAGCAAAAAGTATATGAAAATGTGAGTATTAGTGAACTTGCTAAAATACGCTATCCAAAATATTTGTACGATCTCATGACAGGAAAAGAAAGAAGTTCTAAAAGTTTTATGGAAAATATACGATCCATTAATAGTTCATTTGTGTTTGCGTCCATGAGTGCCAATATTGCAAAACCACCAGGAATTGGTCCATACTGCTTTAGAATCCATTGACAAATTTATCACAGAACTGGAACAATGCATCCTGCTGAGGGTGAACCAAGGAAATATGCACAATTATATATACTGGACACAGAGAAAGCAACAAAACATCGGTTATCGTCGCCTGAAAACCTGAACTGTGATGAAACTGTGATGACTGATTTGGCTAAGATTATGTTGAAAAATCCCTATGCAGAGGCATATAAAATGCTCTGTGAAGTTGAAAGAGAAGCCAGAGAGTCCCAAAGAACAGGACAACCCCTGACAAATGTTGTAATGGCAATTAGACAAGATCGAAAGAAAGATCCTCGAAGATATAACAATGCTACTGCTAATGAAATTGCCATAATATTTGCTAATGAAGACGGAGAACCACCATTTGAAAGAGATTTACTGATCTATACTAGACCAACCGAAAATGATCACGCTGTGACTAAAAGAATAAATATCCTTAACCCAAATTTAGATCCAATGACCTACCCTTTAATATTTCCAAATGGGGAAGAGGGAACTGAGTTAAAGAAGCAAAACCATACGGGCAAGAGACAACGCATTACAAAAAGAGAATATTATTGTTAACGGCTTGCTGTAAGACCTGAAAGGTTTAACCCTATTCATAATACTGGAAAACTGACACAGCAATATATAGTGGATGCTTATGTAAAGACTGAAGCAAATCGCCTGAATTATATCAGAATGAATCAGCCAAAATTAAAAGTTGACCAGTACAATGTACTTCAAGATTATCTGGCAACCAGAAGGGAAAATGAAAGCTTATTACCAGGTAAGACTTGTATACTTCCTTCAAGTTTTGAAGGTAGTCCATTGCAGATGGTACAAAGATACCAAGATGCTATGTGCATTGTAACTAAATACGGAAAGCCAGATCTGTTTATTACAATAACAGGTAAACCTGAATGGACAGCAATAAAAGAAAACGCGGCCAAAAAATTGAACACCGAACTGATTTAGTAGCAAGAGTTTTTTACATAAAATTAAAAAGTTTGCTTGATGATTTAATTAAGAATCATGCCTTTGGATTAGTGGATGCATATATGCATGTCATTGAATTTCAGAAACGAGGACTTCCACATGCGCATATTTTATTTTTATTTTTATTTGAATATCGCTGGCTCAAGTATAGCTGTTGTTGTGCTTATACCAAGGATAGATTTGATTAGCAATGATACCGATTTTCCATGTAAGCTGAGAAGAAGACAATTCCCTATAAAACCTGCTTTTAGTCCCAGGGACAGACACTCGATAGAGTTGGAATTTTTTTTTACCAGAACCCGTTTTTGGACATGGACAGCTGTATGTTGCCTTTTCAAGAGTACGACGATCACAAGATGTAAAGATGAAAGTCCTAGATCCGCCATCGCAGGGAAAGCTGTTTGAGGGAAGTGAGAGAGTATTTACTAGAAACATCGCTTATCACGAGGTTGTTTGTCGCCAGAACACATGAGTGCTTACATTTAACACTGTAGCTCCCAAACTGTTTGACCTATTGATCTATTTAACTAAAATTTGGTATACATATTATATTACGTGACCTCTACTGTTCACTTTCGGAGTGATTGAACTCTGAAATCAAAGGTCAACCGAGTAAAGTCAAATTACGTGTATTCACTGCAGGGTTGTGTGTGATGAACCTTTACAGTCACCTGCAGCTCCCAAACCATTTGACCTACACACCTGACATATCGTACACATATATGGACAACGAAGGTCAAGGTTAAGGGTCAACGGAGTATAATTAAGTCAAGTGTATTCACTGCACGTTATCATGCAGTGCACCCTTACTGGTATTTAATAAACACTTTATAGGGACGGCCTATAGTACCACAAAAACACTTCACCACATTCAACTTAATTACATTTTGCAATGATTTTATTTACACAAGTCTGCCATGTTAGTTTGCAATTTATCAATACAAATCTCCTAAATTTAAATTATTCAGGTGATGTCCTGAAGAAGTTCAAGTTTAGCACACTTTCCTCTCTTTCGTAAAGCAAATGAGTTTGGTTTTAATCAACGAGAGATTTAAAACCCCAATTGCTTGCCCCGTGTTCCACATAAAAACTGTCAAGTTACTGCCTGAGATGATCTTACATTTTGGCGGTTGTCTTGATTTGTGATTCTAATTTCATTATCTCCTTCCCGTAATTAACCTCAGTACCTGAAGTGTCTTATTCATTTCAAACGCGATTGGTGACTGATTGGCGATCTTTTTCTCCGCACGTGTTACTAGCATTAAGGAGTCGAACGCCTTCATTCGTGTATATAAAGACTGTGCGGCACTTCTTCCTTTATTGCGTTTTGCTGATTTTCTTCCTTTGTTATTTCAAAATGTGGTGTAAAAGTCAGATAGCTGTAGTGTTGCTGCTCTTTTTCCTCTGCGATGCTTTTGCTCAGCCCCGTTTCAAAGGACGGAAGGTTATGGCAAAGCACCAGCAGCCCGCGGTCGTGCAATATTTTGAGCCGAGAGCTGGCGCTTCGCAGACCGTAACCGCTCAGTGCACCGACAGTGAGGTGATCGTCACCATCAGTCCGGACTTGCTGGGCATCCAAAAGCCGGTCCAGCCTTCTGATCTTTCCATGGGTGGATGTGGAGTCACCAGCCCGGCCGGTGCTCAGCCCTTTGTGATTGAAGCGCCTCTGCAGGGCTGTGGGAGCACCGTGGAGGTGAGCTGATTAAGTGCTATCGCTCTTTTCTTAATATTTAGTTTAAGATCGTTGGTGACCGTTTGTAGATGGTTGCCCGAATCTGATTTTTGTGAACCTTTTACTGTTTTGGAGGTTTAGTATCAATTGATCAAGAACGTATACTAACAATCTTGTTCTAAGTGTCCGTTACGTGAAAAACGGAGTGTCACAGCTGACTGCACATAGACGTTTGTATTGCACTGGAAGGAAATGAGATTTGGGCAGGTAATCGTCCATTAACCGCGTCTGAGGAGGTAATCTCTCATCCCCGGTGTAGTGTCCACTCATGACCTTTATGGGCTCATGTCGCTGGTTATGGAGAGCGGAGGTTGGTTGAAGTTTGACGTGCAGCATGGCGTTTGGTGTAGTAACTCGAGTTTTAACCTTCAGACTACGATTCAAATCTACATTTTAAAGAGGACAGAGTTTGGAATAGGGTTTGAGCATGATTTTAATCGGAGGAGTACTTGGTTCTTTATAGAAGCACCTTAAAGCACCACCTGACCAGACATTGCATTGCTGTAGGATTTCAGCTGTGAAACTTCCAAAAATTTCCTCATTGCCTGTAGAGAATTTAAGTAGCTTTTCAAAAATAGAAATTCAGGGTGAATTTCAGATGGGCTAGTTCCAGTAAGTTGAACAGTAGTTAGTCTTCCAACCATTTCCATTTCTGAAATGGAAATTTGCACTCATTGGAAAGTCTTCTTGGGTGTCTAGACATTGTTTGGTGTGCTACAGCTCCTGATCTAATTCGTGTACAAACATTGGGGACCAGGTCTAAGTGACTCGGATAGGGCACAGCACCTACTGTATCTTTAGGTTATAAATTGTTGACCTGTCCAAAGGAGTAATTGGCTAGGTGATCTAAAATTTTGTGGAATAAATGTAATAGTTGACTAAATACTGTAATCTCTAAAGATTTAGCTGACTTTAGTTGGGTTGTTGGCTCTTTAGATGCTGGGAGCTGTAATTGTGTACACCTTCACCCTGGACTACAATCCTTCTCCAATTGATGGTCTTCCCATTGTAAGAACAAATCCAGCTGTGGTGCAGATTGAATGCCAATACAACAGGTAAGACATGGCTATAATGCAGAAGTGGAGTTGGTTCCATGTTTGGAACTTGGTCAAGAGTATAGTAATGCAAATACAGAGACTTGTGATGTTAAGCTACAAGAATCTGCCCTGATTTGAAGCCATTCCATCTCACATTTAAAATGTAATTTTTTCTAACCCAGGCTACACAACGTAAGCAGCAATGCCTTAAACCCCACTTGGGTTCCCTACACCTCCACGATATCTGCTGAGGACATTCTGGGCTTCTCACTTGTTATAATGAGCAGTAGGTGTACACATTTAAAAATCCTCCTTTCCATTTGCACTAACGTGATCTGAACACCTTGTAACATTCCTGTCTGCAGGTGACTGGAGTGGGCTGAGTCCATCCAACACCTTCTTCCTAGGAGACCTCATTAACCTTCAAGCGTCTGTGGACAGCACTAACCATGTGCCTCTCCGTGTCTTTGTGGACAGCTGTGTGGCCACTCCTGCATCCAATGCATCTGCCCCGGCCTACACCTTCATTGGGAATAATGGGTGAGTGAGCAATAGTCTGATTAAATCTTGGTCTGGAAACGCATTGCTATGGTCCCTCTTGTGTATTGCAGGTGTTTCTTGGATAGCAAACTGACAGGCTCCAATTCCCAGTTCGTGTCCCCCAGAGTTGCCCAGTCTGTAATGCAGTTCCAGCTGGATGCCTTCAGGTTTTATGGCCTGACTACTAGTTCAGTAAGTCCTTTCCTCCCATCTCCTTTGGAGGAATCCCATTGAAGCTCCCAGGTGTGACTGTAGTCTCTTGCATGTCTACTTTCAGATCTTCATTACCTGCCATCTGAAGGTGACCTTGGCATCTGCTAATGTTGATCCTTTGAATAAGGATTGTTCATACAACTCTGCACTGAGCCAGTAAGTGACTGGGAGGATTAGGGTGCACCTGTTCAGATGAGGTAGCAGGTTGATTGGTGGCTGTGCTTTCAGGTGGAGCTCAGTGGATGGGAACAATGCTGTCTGTAGCTGCTGTGACACCAGCTGTGCCAACCCCCCTCCCTTCAGGAGGGGCTCTGGTGTCCCTAAACACAGACCCAGGAGAGCAAGTAAGTGACCTCACTGGCAGACTTCTGCAGTGTACAGCCTGGGATACAAAAGCTTCAATTATATTTTGCAGGTGAATGGAGAGCACCAGCTGAATGGCAGGAGACCATTTCTGTTGGCCCTCTTTATCTGGAGAAGGTCTCTCCTTTGCCTTTATCACAGTCCCTGTCTGGCCAGCAAGATAAAGCCTCTCCAGGTAACTAACTTGAACAGCCTAAATGCAAGACATGTGAAGGACTTTTTTTTTTTTTTTTTTTTTTTTTTGTTTTTGGGGTCCAATCTTAAGATGCTAGATTAAACCACTTCATTCCTAATGCCTCTTTTCTCCTTGCAGGCTCCCAATTCCAAGATTCCATCCTTGGAACTGTTGTAGGTGTCCTGGCTGTCTCGTGTGTGGCTGTACTATTCTTTGCCTACAGAAAAGCAAAGGGCATTGCTAACAATAAGCAATAAAAGTTTAAAGCTTGCATCATTGTCTATAGTATTGCTTGGGAGGGGGGTATATAAGCACTGGTTTAATAGCATAATCTGATCTTGCTGGATTATCTAGACAGATAAAACATGTATGGTTACTTAGGTCAAGGGTTGACTAAGATTGTTTTGTTTTCTCACCAAATGGCTTTAAGGTCCAACTGAATAATAAGCAAATACACCTGAACTTTCTAGAAAGTGGCATCTGCACAAATGAGCCCACTGCTTTAGGCACTGCAGGTCCCACCTTTCCAAAATGTGATCATCCTTCATATTGATGCATCTCTAAAGCTGCTGTATTTGGAGTAGATTGATTCCTGTAACCCACCATCTGATATTTTTCACTATCTTGGCTTTTGTTTTTTTTTTTTTCTCCAAATTTCCTTAGCATAATGTCTAAACTTGCCTGAGGAGTGTTGGAAAGCATGTGCCTAGTTTAGGGTAGGAGTTTATAGTACACAGCAAGAAAATCCTGGGTGTCCAGGATGACCTTTGACCCACTGAGCTAAACATTTTACCTTGGCTGTCAAGTGAACTCTTTAGTGGCCATTAAAATTCAGTCCATTTCTGAGTGCCCTTGTATTGTGAGAGCATTAAGATAGCAGATCATGCTCACTTCAAGCTGGGTGCTAGAGCTTCCTTTTACTTTAAAGGAAGTAAATTATTTGTGTGGCTTCTTGTCCAAATGGCAACATTTATGAAGGATGTAGTTGCTATTACAGATGTAACTGTCATGATCCATTTGGGATGTCGGAATTGAAGATCTACTGGCCAAGGTGAACACCACTCGGCCTTGATGTGCTCTGGCAGTTTGGGTGTTGCACTAGATGTTTGTTGGAATTTAAACCAGTGCTGCTGCGGGGTATCTATCAAACCTAATTTAGCCTGGGCTGTCTCCCCTTCTGCATTAAAAGTAGGGTTTTTTTTTTTGGGGGGGGGAGCCTATTTAGTTTATCTTTCTGAATTTGGGAGCTTTGTGTCCATTTGGCACCTGCCCTACTGTTTGTGTATGTGTGCAGGTGTTTTTTTTTTTTTTTTTTTTTTTTTTTTTTTTAAACCCAACTTGAAACCAAAACGTGCATTAGGTAATTTTGGGTACCATGATAGTTTATAGCTTTACTCCAATCTGTAGTTGGCGTACTCCTGCCCTTGGGGTAGACAGGAAAAGGCATATACCACACCAGCACAGGAGTACCCTTTGACAGTGGAAGGGTTTCTCCAGTCTTGCTACAGTGTAGGGTTGTTACTAAAGAGCAGAAGAAGCAACTCATGCTGGAGGTGGGTTATAAAGGAAGTAGTCCATAAGCCTAGCCCTTTGTACCATAATTAGGTACACGGGTGGTTTAGGGTCACTTTTCAGTGACCATAGCAGTACACGAAGATCCTGAAATCTTGGGGCTGGTGGTAGGTCTCGATCAATGACTAACTCTGCACACAGTCTTTGAAGGTTTGGATGTGGCATCTCAATGGAAGGCCAATTTTAGCAGTTCTGTAAAACCTGAGCTGACTTTTTTGAGAAAAATGGGTATGCAAATTACATGACAATCTTAATGTCTTATTGTTTATCAGGAGAAAAGCTACTTGGTTATGAAAATGATGAGCGCTCAAACGGAAGCCTGGCAAATTGGTTTATCCTCTTTACAAATGTAGGAATTTAGTTTTACTGGATTCTTTCAAATAGAATATTTTTACCATTTTTTTGCACATGAAACCATTTACACTCTTCAGTGGTTTTGCAAGTAGCAATAAACACGTCTGCATAGCAAGTCATGGAACAGCAAAGGGCTACGCCATATTGCTGTAAAGGGAGCTTTGAACAGAATGTGGTCTCCTCAGTCCAAGTGCAGTAGAAACTCCCAGGGCCTCTGCCACTATATCAGAAAAATTCAAATATACACTGTTTCAATAAGGGAAATACTATTTTTAAACCTATACTGTATAACTCAACAATGAATCAAACTGCCAAGATTGGATAAATGGTTTTCAGTTAAGAGAAACCTACCAGTACTGTACAATTATCAATATCTCCAACCCATTTAGTGATATCAAAATTGCACCTCAAGTATACATTGCGTTCCAGATTCATCATAGATCTTCATTAGAGTACCATTACAGAATTATATAGTGCCCATGCAATAAACTATCAGCAACAATTACAGATTTGAGTCTCCTTGGGTGGATCTCTTCAAGCTTTGCACACCTGGGTTGGGCAGTGTTTCCCATTGTTCCTGGCAGATTCTCTTGATTTCCGTCCAATCTAAAGAAGCTTATCTGTAAGCTGCCATCTTCATGTCTCTCCACAGATGTTATGGGTCTGAAGTCTAGGCTTTGGTTAGGCCACTCAAGGACATTCAGACTTGTCCCAAATTCACTCCAGCTGGAGAATGAAACAGATCCTTTGACCCTCAATAGCAACTACATCCTTGGAGAGAACACTTTACATAATGTTGTCATTTGACAAGGAAGAATATACACAAAACTTGTCACTTCCTTTAAAGTAAGTGAAATTGCAGTTTAACACCCAGCATTAAAACCTGCCTGTAATGTGCAGGATACTCTGTCTAAAAGACTTTTCAGCATGCAAGATCATGGACAACAGTGTCACTCAGCTATGAATCCTATTAAAACTCCATCCACAAATGGGTTCACTTTAGAGCTAAACAAACAGGTTTAGAACAGTGGGTCACAAACATCATCCTGGACAACCAGGGTTTTGGTCCAGTCAATTTATTTTTTAATTTGACACAGCCTAAACTAGGCACACTATGTTCCTCCAGTTTGTGGTGGGGTGTAGGTTAATTTAACCAATTCCTAATTGCAGATTTTTATTTTCTCCCCTATAACTGATTTGGGGAGAATCACAACTTTGATCCTACTTTCCACGTGCAATTTAGGCCATTTATTACTTCGTGAATCTCATAGGAAAGACAAAGAAATTGGAAACTCCAAGCTAGTTAAAGAATATCACAGAACGTGTGGCTGAGAATTCAGAGTTCCAGGAACATATTGGGGAGCCACAGGTCATGATCATGCCATTTCAATTAAATCTCTGGTGCCTATTGTCTGTTCAGACATTACAGCAGCAGCTTTGTAGTGATGTAAGATCTTCCTTCAGATTTGACTAATGATGGTCTGAGCAAAGCCTCACAAAGTAACAAAACATTTGAATCATTTGTGTTGAAAATCGTGTCAAGGCTTCGAAGCATTTGACACTCACCTCTCTAGGGACATCTCCTGGCGATTTGCATTAATGTTACGCAAACTCATGATCAAGTTCAATAAGGTCTCTTAAACTTTTATTTTTCACTGTTACAGTTTGACAGTGGCTTCCATTGTCTGGTGTGTAAAAAAAATCTAAATAAAAATAAAATATATATATACTGTATATAATGCTGACAGGCGGAATGTGATATGTGACAAGCAAAAGTTTTCTTCTTCTTCTTTTTCTTTCGGCTGGTCCGGTTAGGGTTCGCCACAGGTTAGGGTTCGCCACAGCGGATCATCTTCTTCCATACCTTTCTGTCCTCTACATCTTGCTCTGTTACACCCATCACCTGCATGTCCTCTCTCACCACATCCATAAAACTTCTCCTAGGCCTTCTTCTTTTTCTCTTGCCTGTCAGCTCTATCCTTAGCATCCTTATCCCAAAATGCTCAGCATGCTCAGCATCTCTCCTCTGCACAGGTCCAAACCAAAGCAATCTCACCTCTCTGACTTTGTCTCTCAACTGTCCAACTTGAGCTGATCCTCTAATGTCCTCATTTCTAATCTTATCCATCCTCATCACACACAATGCAAATCTAAGCATCTTTAACTCTGCTACCTCCAGCTCTGTCTCCTGCTTTCTGGCCAGTGCCACCATCTCCAACCCATATAACATAGCTGGCCTCAACACATTCCTGTAGACCTTCCCTTTCACTCTTGCTGATATCCGTCTGTCAGCAATCACTCCTGACACTCTTCTCCACCCATTCCACCCTGCCTGAACTCTCTTTTTCACTTATCTTCCACAATTCCCGTTACTCTGTACTGTTGATTCCAAGTATTTAAACTCATCCACCTTCGCCAACTCTACTCCCTGCATCCTCACCATTCCACTGACCTCTCTCTCATTTACACACATGTATTCTGTCTTGTTCCTACTGACCTTCATTCCTCTCCTCTCTAGAGCATATCTCCACCTCTCCAGGGTCTCCTCAACCTGCTCTCTACTCTCACTACAGATCACAATGTCATCAGCAAACATCATAGTCCATGGGGACTCCTGTCTAATCTCGACTGTCAACCTGTCCATCACCATTACAAAAAAGAAAGGGCTGAGAGTAGATCCCTGATGTAATCCCACCTCCACCTTGAATGCATCCATCACTCCTACTGCAGACCTCACCACGGTCACACTTCCCTCACATATATCCTGTACAACTCTTACATACTTCTCTGCCACTCCCGACTTCCTCATACAATACCACAACTCCTCTTGAGGCACCCTGTCATGTGCTTTCTCCAGGTCCACAAAGATGCAATGCAGTTCCTTCTGGCCTTCTTTAAACTTCTCAACATCCTCAGACCAAACATCTTATCTGTGGTGATCTTTCTTGGCATGAAAACATACTGCGGCTCACTAATCATCACCTCACTTCTGGACCTAGCTTCCACTACTCTTTCCCATAACTTCATGCTGTGGCTCATCAATTTTATTCTCCTGTAGTTACTGTAGCCTTGCACATCCCCCTTATTCTTAAATATCGGCACCAGTACACTTCTTCTCCACTCCTCAGGCATCCTCTCACTTTACAAGATTCCATTAAACAATCTGGTTAAAAACTCCACTGCCATCTCTCCTAAACACCTCCATGCTTCCATAGGTATGTCATCTGGACCAACGGCCTTTCTGTTTTTCATCCTCTTCATAGCTGTCCTTACTTCCTCCTTGCTAATCCGTTGCACTTCCTGATTCACTATCTCCACATCATCCAACCTCTTCTCTGTCTCGTTCTCTTCATTCATTAGCCTCTCAAAGTACTCTTTCCATCTGATCAACACACTCTTCTCGCTTGTGAGAACATTTCCATCTTTATCCTTTATCAGCCTAACCTGCTGCACATCTTTCCCAGCTCAGTCCCTCTGCCTAACCAATCGGTACAGGACCTTTTCTCCCTCCTTAGTGTCCAACCTCTCATACAACTCATCACACACCTTTTCTTTAGCCTTCACCTCCTCTCTCTTCACCTTGTGCCTTATCTCCATGTACTCTTGTCTCCTCCCATCCACACCATGATAGAACAATTTGAATCCACCTCCTGTCCACCTGGTCTTACTTCCCTTCCATTTAGTCCCTTGCACACACAATATCAACCTTCCTTCTCTCCATCATATGTGCTAATGCTCTCCCCTTACCAGTCATACTGCCAACATTCAAAGTTCTTACCCTTAGTTCCACTCTCTCTATCTTCCTCTTCTTCTCCTGCCTCTGGACAAGTCTCCCCCCTCTTCTTCTTCTCCTTCTTCTTCTTCTTCTTCGGCCAACAGTAGCCCAATTTCCACCAGCACCCTGTTGGCTAACAGTACTGGTGGCGGTTGTTGTTAATCCGGGGATCGACCGATCTGGTATGGAAATTTGTATTGTAGTCTGCATATTGATTTGGCTAAATTTTACACCGGATGCCCTTCCTGATGTAACCCTCACCATTTATCTTGGCTTGGGACCAGCATGAAGAAACACACTGGTTTGTGCATCCCCTGTGGCCTGGTTAAAAGCAAAAGTTTTACTAAAACAAAATAAAAGACCTCACTCATGGAGCCCATCTCTTTAAATAAATAATCCCCTTGTATCATTATTATTGCTGCTTTTATTAGGATTGCCAGTAACGTTGTGCAGTGAATACACTTGAATTGAGCATCCTCTTTCTCTGTACGTTTAGCATTCGTCTGCTGAGAGGTTGATGCGCTTGCTGCTTCCTGAGCAGCTCGTCTTTTCTCCACCCTATTGGCTCGCTTCTTCTCTTCTTCCGTCGGCATCTTTTCACTTTAAAACTAATTAAGTCAGCGTTTGTGTTGCAATTTACTTAGTACGCTTTCCTTAATTTTTCACTTAAGTTGGCACTTAAGTCTTAAATTTGCCTCAAAAATTATTTAAGATATGAAGATCTGGGTGAAGTGATGGAAAAGGTGGTAGGGAATGAGAACAGTGCCCATATGCATGCGCCACACGGACGCCCTCCTGGCCGCTGCCGAGAGTTGATTCTGCAATTAAAATAAGATAATAATAAAAAGAGGAATAACCTTGGAGGTCAATCATCACCCCGAAAGCGGATAGAAGACATCCCGTAGTATATGTGTATCAGATTTCAGGTCAATAGTTCAAACGGCTTGCGAGCTATTGGTGATTTAAAATACTGGACAGACAAACTGACAGCCACGTCATAACGTATTATATACGAAGATTATTAGCCTTCATCTTTTCTTGAGATCACATTTAATCGGCCATTGTTTGGGGATCCATGGCCCTAATGTTGTAATTAGAATAAATAAATAAATAAATAACCGTTCTCTTTTGTCCTCAAATGCTTTCTTTGTTCTGACTTATTTAAAACCGAGCAGATGGAACATAAAGGTTTAACCCTCTTCTTTGCATAGGTGAGCACATTTGAGAAAGAAGATATTAAATCCATCCATTATCCAACCCGCAATATAAGACAGATATTTTTCAATCAATTAATCTGATATTTCACTTGTTTAATATATTACAATATTTTGTGGAGCACAAAATTGATGAGATGGCTATAAAGAAAAGGTGATATCACAGTCAAGTCTGTCAGCAGCAGTGGTCGTGCTGTCCTATAGCTCGATTGACTATAAGACAGTTGCTTTTTGTAGTCTGTGCTTGCTGTGATTTCCTTTATCTGATACATAGTTTCAAAGATATATCATATATCAACTTTATATAAAAAGATTAGTTAAATCGTGCAACCTTTTCATGAATTGCTCAATTTTCTCCAAAACCAAATACGTCATATAGTATACATCTGTATATTTAATTTTTTAGTCTTCATTAGGAGAATACAACAATGATACTCTTGTGTCAGTTAAACCAATTGAACGAGCATATGTCAAACAAAATACATGGTCTAAATCTGCTCCGCTAAGAACAGCAGTAGTTCAGTTGTGTGGAGCTCATTAAGTAATCCAATTTGGTGGCTCAATGGTATCAATGGTCAGTAAAGACACCAGGGGTCATTGATCCTCCTCTTGTGAAATTTAAAAAAAATATATATATTCCTCCATTTAACTAAAAAATTCCACTGTACAGGGGGCACACACCCCTAATTATATTGAGTATTATATGTAAAGAGTTTCACTGTAAAACGTAATATACTTCATTTTTAAGTGTTTGGAGACCCTGGTGTCGTATTGAATTTGTATTGCAGAAAAACATAACATCAACTACAGTCCAAAAGGCTTAAATGTGTGTTTTCGTTTCTGATCGCTATACGGCACGTCCCTTAAGATAATAGCCCTATAAACAATTTCAGCCAATCAGCGCCTTCCAAACATGCAGCACGACAGTGTGTCGTTGTGCTCTACATCCTTATAAGACTCGGTAATCAGTAACAAATATTTTTTCTGCTAATTAAAATTATTATTTTTTTAAATACAATTAATAATGACAAGGTGACGCAACTCACAGCTGTTAGTAACGTGTCGCGAAATCATTTATCTCAATGGCACCCTATGGAATTACCGGTATTTATCTGTCACTGTCTAGTAGTTGTCCAAAATATGAAACATCATAACTGAAAAACGGGATGTGCTCGACGAAAACAGTTTTCAGATTTGGAGCCACACTATAAAAAATCCAAGAAAGGAAAATTTGTGGTTATGAAGAAAAAAATGTTGGTGCAACAACTGAGTTAAAAAATGTTGTCCTAAAACAGAAAAATGTGTTGAATAGATGAATATGCAATAATTGCCATTCAACTTAAAATATTTTATTAAGTGAAATAATGTTTCTGTACTTAGTCAGCTTTTCAGGTTTGACAAAAAAATACATGTTGGCTGAGCAAAATCCTGGTACTTTTCATCTACTGAGCATGCGCAAATTGAGGAGTAAATTCAAACGTTCTGGATTTTTCTAAACGACGAACTGCGCAATTTCTGTACATTAATCTGTCAAAAGCAACGTTAAATGAACGGTCATACATTAACAGGTAAGTGAAGTTGTACACTTATGTGTAATTTTGTTCAGTAATGCAAATTCCATACTTTGTTCACTGTTATTTTAACAATTAATACTTTGAACATTAACTTGGTCAGCAAGGTAATTAGTTTTCAGTTTAGTTTTCTGTAAAGTTAATATTATTTGCTTACTCTTTTTAACACAGCTCCGCAGGTCAGCAAAAATGCATCACTTTTATGATTACAATCTGCTTTCAGACACATTTGCCATTTTCGAGTAAGCCGACATAGGCTTTTTTCAAGCCCCTGTCCAAACTCCCGCTTTTTTGAGAAACTATTGTGTAGGTCTTTAATCACTCGCCATCGTAAGGTACGGGACTTTGGAGGATTACTGTAAAGGTGCGTTAGCACAGCAGTGGTTTCCTGCGTTATTTTGGCATCTACGGTAAATTCAGCAGTAAATGCACAGCGCAACACGCCAGTCCTGTTGTAAGGTTCATTCTGTCACCGTGGAGGATGCGTGTTCAGATGTGAAATGCAGTGAAACTAGCATTTTATGTATCCTGCCGATTGCACGCGTGCTTTGTTGGCACTTTGGAGGAAAAGTGGTGACCCTACGCCTGCTACTTATACAGATCTATCATCTCTGATTCCTCAGTTTGAACAAGCGAGGCAGGTAGCGTGCTTTAAAAAAACAGCAATGGAAAACTTAGTTAGTGCATATTAAGTACGCGCCCAATATTTCATCTTCCCCCGAAGTATCGTCATGAATGTCAAAGTAGTGGCAGAGCTCCTACACCAAAACACACTTCACATGGCTTACTTAACACAACTTCTGCATAAGGCAAATGACCAGCAAACTTAAGCTGAAGAGCACATGAAAACACATATGCCCACCAACATCAAAAAGCAAAAAGACATAGAAAACAACATGTATTTTAGATAGCACAACTGTAAATAGATGATACAACAGTAATAAATACACACACACACACACACACACACACACACACACATATATATATATATATATATATATATATATATATATATATATATATATAACTTGTATAATACACATACGCACATGCATTAATGCAATTGCCTATCTATTGATAACACTTATGTTGTGGTAATTACAATTTTAAAACTAGGTGGTTGGCTTTACACATATTATTTTTATCCTTGCACAGTGTGACAACTGAGGCATGCCTTGGAAGCTTTTCCCATTTCATTTTTTCTCTCCATTTAATAAACCAATCAACTAACAAACAGTATAGTTAAGATTATGCATTTTGTTATTCTTTTAGTGAAAGTTTGGGTATTAATAATCATTTGGTACAGAGTTTACCTTACTTTGTTATATAGCTAGCAGATCTGACATTACTTTGTATAGAAGTTGATTAATATTTATATTTGCTTTATTAAGAATAACTTTCTAATCAATTAATGTTATGAATGATATGTATAACATTCTCAGCACATTGTAACACATCTATGCAGTACTCCAGTTGGATGCATTATCCAGTTTGAATTTAACGCTGGGTATGTCTGCCCAGGGTGAACTTTCACTTTAATTTATAACATTCTCTGTCAGTGATCAGATTAATGTAAGCACCATTATGTTTTAGTTTGAGTCTTTATATGTAAATTTACTGTTTGAAAATCTCCTAAATACATAACTTTTTGTTTTGGTCGTGTTTTTATTTTAGATGTTTAATTCTCAACAAAAGTCAATGCAGTGCTGCTATTGTAAATTTTCCATGCAACAGGATCAGCCAATGTTATACACAATTGAACAACGATGGCCAGGGCTTTTTGTTGAAGAACAGGTAAGTATTAAATTTCACATGTCACTTTAATGTCTTAAACACCCTTGGTTGGTTTCTGAAGTTCATTAACTCAGTCCTCACTCGCTGTCTTGCTTACACATTGGTTTATGCAGAATTTCTACGCATAACCAGCGCTGGTCATGAAGTTACTCCTAACATCTCTGCACAGTTCTACTGTGGGCTTGCTTATGATGTACAGAGCTCAAGAGGAAATGGAGAATCTACTAGAAAAACAGGATATACAGGTAGATAATGTATCTAAAGTAATTTTACCAATTTATCAACTTCAGAGTAATCTAGATTTTTCTTTTTAGCTTCAGCTTAGTATTATCTGTGTATTATAAGCTAAGCAATAGCTTTTTCCTCCATTCATTGACCTTATCTTGTGTTGGTTTTGTTTTTCTTTTCTTTCACAGACCACAGACTTAACAGTGCACAGGAGAGACACTGTTCTTCTGAGTCTTCCCTTCTACCTACAAGAGCTGGCCTCAATTTCAAAAAACATCCTGGTAATTTGCTTTCCTCATTTTGTGGTGCATCAGTTTGACATTTTATAGGGGTGTAACTTGCATTAATATACACAGACCTTGATATCTTGTTACAGTTTATGTGATACTCATGACAATGGTCATTTTTATGAAGTGTCTTATTTTATTTCATGTCTTTTGTAGAATTCTGCAAGGAACGTTACGATGGGAATTTTAGAGTTGGTCAGGAATGGCATCCCTTCAAGACTGCTGTGCAGTGCAGTAAATGTTGTAATTGTCCTTGAAGAGGAGGTGGTTATGGAGAACCTGGGAAACTTTACAAATGCCTTTACAGTCCTGTTTTGCTCACTTTATACTTTTAACATGAACTATCGCAAGAACCTTAAATACACATTTGTGGTGGTCCAGAAAGTGTTCCAGTACCTTGGAAATGACTACACTGCTAGAGTGCAATCTCTAAAAAACAAACTATCTGCAAATATAATATAAATTTCTGTGTGACACTTCCAGTTAATTTTGTCAGTTTGGGCACCTGCTTTTGAATAGAAAAAAAAGTCTTTGATCACTGTTTTAGTTAAATGAAATTGACTGTTAAATGGTCTGTTGTCTTATTTGATTTATTTGTTTTCTAAATAAGTCTCTAAATCTGGATTCCATCACCATTCTACTGCTCTTACATAAAGCATTCTTTCTGTGTAGCTTAAATGCACAATAATATTGCAGCTGCAAAGTTATAAATGTTAAGAATTTAAAGTGATATGTCAATAAAATATTTAAAGTATTTTGTTTTTGTCCTGTATTATTCAATAAATTCTGTATTAGTTTTAATTTGTAGAGCATAAAATTTACAGTTGTGCTTGCTTTTTAATACTGGCTTTGTAGTTAACTAAACTAAACAACAGTATTCAATACAACACAGAATTTGTAATTAGAACAAGCTGATCTGATGAGTACCGAAAATTTAACTGACACAACTTATTATTGTTATTTGAGCCAACATGGTCAGGATGTCAACACAAATCAAAATAATCAATTTACACAACTTTAATTAGGTGAACTAAAATTTTTGAGTGCAACAGGTCACTAGAAAATTTTAAGTTAGAAAGGACAAATTTTTTTTACAGTGCAGATTTGGGAACTTTGTTAAAGTGCAGGTGAAAGAATCCCAGTAATGAAATGCTTGTTGACCAGTGTAATCAAAATTAGACTAAATCGAAGCTGCATAAATATTCAATAAAGACTTTGTAGGGGCGCCCTAGTACCACAAAAACACTTGACTATATTCAACTTAATTACATTTGGCAATGATTTAAGCCTGCCATGTTAGTTTGCAATGTACCAATACGCCCACACATTTCATAAATTAAATTATTCGGGTGATGCCCCGAAGAAGTTTAGTACACTTTGTTCCCTTTCGCAAAGCAGATAAGTTTGGTTTTAATCATCGAGAGATTTAAAACTCTGTTGCTTGCCCCGTGTTCTACATAAGAATTGTTAAGTGACTGCCTGAGATGATCTTACGGTTTTGCGGCTGTTTTTATTTATGAAGTTAATTTCATCATCTTCTTGGCATAATTAACCTCAGTATTGCATGCGTCTTGTTTATTGCAAACGTGATTGGTGACTGATTGGCGATCTTTTTCTCCGCACGTGTTATTAACATTAAGCAGGCGAACGCCTTCATTCGTGTATATAAAGATTGTGCTGCACCCCGAACTTTACTGCACTTTGCTAATTTCCTTCTTTTGTTGTTTCAAAATGTGGTGTAAAGATAAGGGTCAGATAGCCGTAGTGTTGCTGCTCTTTTTCCTCTGCGATGCTTTTGCTCAGCCCCGTTTTAAAGGACAGAAGGTTATCGCAAAGCACCAGCAGCCCGCGGTCCTGCAATATTTTGAGCCGAGAGCTGGCGCTCCGCAGACCGTAACCGCTCAGTGCACCGACAGTGAGGTGATCGTCACCATCAGTCCGGACTTGCTGGGCATCCAAAAGCCGGTCCAGCCTTCTGATCTTTCCATGGGTGGATGTGGAGTCACCAGCCCGGCCGGTGTTCAACCCTTTGTGATTGAAGCCCCTCTGCAGGGCTGTGGGAGCACCGTGGAGGTGAGTTGCTTCAGGGCTCTCGCACTTTTACTTAATTTCTCAAGGTGACCGTAATGAAGTTTTATTGTAGGTGGCCCGGGTCTGCTTTAATATTTACTGTTTAGGCGGTCAAATCACAATTGATCGGGCACATTAATGAAATCTTTGTCCCAGTTGTGTCCGTTTTGTGAAAACGGAGTCTTACAACTGCCTGCACGTAGACTACTGCCCAAATCTAATTTCCTTCCAGTGCAACAAAGTCTCCATTATGTGCTTAGACCCTGGTGTAATGCCCACTCGTAACTTATGTGGGCTCCTGTGCCTGGTTAGGGTGCACACAGGTAGATTGAAACCGGACTTGTGCAGCATGGTGATTGGTCTAGCAACTGCTTTTGAAATGTAGCCCTATAAGGTTAAAACCTAACTTATTACACTCCTAACCTCAATATTAAATTTTAAAGGGCGCATTAAGAGGTGTACTTGGCTGGTCAGGTTGTGCTTTAAGGTTTTTCTTTAGCAGCTTGATTTCACAGCTGAAAAACTACAGCAATGCAATGTCTAAACTTGTTGCCTGTATGAATTTTAAATGGCCTTATCAAAAGATCCTGGATTTTCATTAAATTGAGAAAGCAGATTTCAAATAACGAATGAGACTGCAAAAAAAAAGCAATGTAGAAGCATAAAATCTAATGGTGATGTCTAAAGGCAAGCTAATGGCTGAGAATTAGATCTGGCCCCTAATGTGTGTTCCGGTTATTAAAGTATTCTTGGGTGTCTGAGGGCCACCTACGATACCTTGCAGCTTGTCATCATATCCGACACTGGATCACACCAATCTTTCAGGTTACAAAGTGAGCAGTTTTCATTTTAAAGGAGTAATTGCTATGGCAATTTGGCTAGGTGGTGATTCTGCAGAATTAAGCCTGTTACAATTTAAAGTCAATCTGCTAAATGGCTTTAAAGCTGGTGTTCAGTCAAGTTGTTGCATCTTTTTAGATGCTGGGAGCTGTAATAGTGTACACCTTCACCCTGGACTACAATCCTTCTCCAATTGATGGTCTTCCCATTGTAAGAACAAATCCAGCTGTGGTGCAGATTGAATGCCAATACAACAGGTAAGAAGCCACAGGGATATAATGCAGATGTGGAGTTGGTCCCATGTTTTGGAACTTCACACAGCCTAAAGTGTGATAATGCAGAGAGCCATTGTGACAAGCTACAAGAATCTGGTGATCAAGATGGCATGGCTTTGAATCTTGACTTTCTAATTTAACTTTTTCTAACCCAGGCTACACAACGTAAGCAGCAATGCCTTAAACCCCACTTGGGTTCCCTACACCTCCACGATATCTGCTGAGGACATTCTGGGCTTCTCGCTTGTTATAATGAGCAGTAGGTGTACACATTTTAAAATCCTCCTTTCCATTTGCACTAATGTTATCTGAACACCTTGTAACATTCCTGTCTGTAGGTGACTGGAGTGGGCCGAGTCCATCCAACACCTTCTTCCTAGGAGACCTCATTAACCTTCAAGCATCTGTGGACAGCACTAACCATGTGCCTCTCCGTGTCTTTGTGGACAGCTGTGTGGCCACTCCTGGGTCCAATGCATCGGCCCCAGCCTACACCTTCATTGGAAATAACGGGTAGGTGTGAGCCATAGTCCGACTAGATCTTAGTCTGGAAATGCAATGCTATGGTCCCTCTTGTGTATTGCAGGTGTTTCTTGGATAGCAAACTGACAGGCTCAAATTCCCAGTTCATCTCCCCCAGAGTTGCCCAGTCTGTAATGCAGTTCCAGCTGGATGCCTTCAGGTTTTATGGCCTGACTACTAGTTCAGTAAGTCCTTTCCTCCCATCTCCTTTTGGAGGAATCCATTGAAGCTCCCAGGTGTGACTAGTCTCTTGCATGTCTACTTTCAGATCTTCATTACCTGCCATCTGAAGGTGACCTTGGCGTCTGCTAATGTTGATGCTTTGAATAAGGATTGTTCATACAACTCTGCACTGAGCCAGTAAGTGACTGGGAGGATGAGGGTGCACCTGTTCAGATGAGGTAGCAGGTTGTGATTGGTGGCTGTGCTTTCAGGTGGAGCTCAGTGGATGGGAACAATGCTGTCTGTAGCTGCTGTGACACCAGCTGTGCCAACCCCCCTCCCTTCAGGAGGGGCTCTGGTGCCCCTAAACACAGACCCAGGAGAGCAAGTAAGTGACCTCACCAGCAGACTTATCCAGTGTCCAGCCTTTGGATACACAAACTGCAATTGTATTTTGCAGGTGAATGGACAGCACCAGCTGAATGGCAGGAGACCATTTCTGTTGGCCCTCTTTATCTGGAGCAGGTCTCTCCTTTGTCTTCTGTATCTCAGTCCCTGTCTGGCCAGCAAGATAAAGCTTCTCCAGGTAACTAAATGCAAGCTTTAAGGATTGCTCTTTAGACCGTTGAAACTAGTTCTTTAATGCTTAATTCCTAATTCTTTTCTCTTTACAGGCTCCCAATTCCAAGATTCCATCCTTGGAGCGGTTGTAGGTGTCCTGGCTGTCTCGTGTGTGGCTGTACTATTCTTTGCCTACAGAAAAACAAAGGGCATTGTAAACACTAAGCAATAAATTTTAATGCTCATGTTGAGTGTTTTTGTTTAGGTTTAGGTATACAAGTACTTAATAGCAATCTTGCTGAAAATCTCCTAGACAGATGGTACCACATGCATGGTCACTAGATCATGCTTTCCTACGATTGTTCCAGCTGTATTGGTTGAAGGTCAAACTGAATACTAAGCAAATTTTAAAGTGGTATCTCAAATGAGCGTACTAAACAATGAAGGACCCACCTTAAGCCTCGATGTGTCAAATCTAATGATCAGCTGTTCCATACTTGTGTCTTGAGCTTTCAAAGTACAGCTTCATTGCTTGTTTCAAATGCTCTCATTTGGTTTTATTTGAGGCACTCTAGCTTCATGATATCATATGTGCACATGTCATTTAACAATCCCTGCTCCTTGTCTGGTTACCCACAGTAACGTTGAGTTTCATTCAAGACTTGCCATCTTTACACGACACTTCCTACTAAACTAGTAGGAAGGAGAATGTACAAGAGGGAATTTTTATGAGAAGGGCCTGTGCATCAGGGTGAGGAGGTGTTGTCTCCAGTTAGGTGAGGTCATCTGCCGACTCTGTTTTTTTTTGGGGGGGGGGGGCATAAATGCAATGGTGAATACTGACAGTTCTGATTCAGAAGCAGAATAAATTTTATGGATAGCGAAGCATTCCATTGCCAAACACAATACAAAGTAGAACATTTAGGATAAATGTTTTAATTATAAACAATGGTGTTTGAGAACAAACATTACATTTGGGGGGGGGGGGATGAATGTGTAATGTTTAACACTGATTTAAAACAAATATATTGATGAGCAAACTGACAAATTGGCCTTTAGAAAATCTCAAAGCTTGTGCACAGTCCTTTAGCAAAGAATTCATTAACATTATGGTCTTGCTACTGACACAATGTCAGGGGAGAAAGCGGCAGTCCATACAAACTCGGTCTCTTTGATTTTTGACCTTTATGATTGTCAAGTTCAATCCTTTTAACAAGAACAGGTCTGCTATAGTTCAATAAATGCTGTTTAAAATGTTTGGACATGCAGTAGACCCCTGCAAGTTCACAGCCTCAGTCGTTCATGGATTTTTTCCTACGAACCCAACTAAATTGTTAGTGGGAACCGCTTTTTTTTTTGTGGCAATACTGTACTGTAGCCAATTGAATTTGAAACTCCTAGCAGTCCCTGCAGTGGATCTGATTGGTCGTCTGCTGGGGCTTTTAAGGTCAAAAGTTGTCTGCGCTGCTTTTAAACAGGGGGCCGGTGATCAAAAGCCAAGAAGAAACAAATTTTTCCAATTTGTTTCAAGTTCCTGTCTGTCTGCCTTCTGTTTGGGTTACCTGTACTTTTGTTCTGGATCATTTCATCTGTCTGGATTCTACCTGTGTACATGAGGACTATGTAGATTCATGGCCATCCTGCAAAGAAAGCAGCACTCCTGAACCCGTCTACCTGTCTTCATTTCAGGAACTACCGGTAGGACTGTTTTCATCATTACATTTCGTCCATTGCTGTTTTTCATGATTTACTGTTTGCGTTTTTAATGTAATCGCCGTAAGGGGAGCAGTGGTGGTATCGTTTTTATTTTGTTTTCATTGTTCTTGCTGTTTGAGTACTGGTTTGCTTTGGTTTTTGTCTGAGTGCGTGCAGGTTGGTTGGGTGCATCGCTGGAATCTCGACCATAAAAAATCGCCATCTTGACGGTGTGCATCTTGGTGGCACCGGACCGCTACAGTGTTGTTCATTTATCCTTGCTGCTGATTGACGGAGATGCATCTCCAGCTGAGTTTTCTGTTTTACTTAAAAGCCTGAACAGCACCTGTCCTTTTTGGCTGATTGCTTTGTTTCTCTCTCCTCCCCAGATATCCTCTGCTTCTGTTGGGGGTTGTGCTCCCCTATGATGTACGTGTATTTAATTGATAACTGCATACTGAGGTTTTTACTTCAGAAAGAGATGTGTTTAAAGTTCCTGTGCCCCAAGCATGACCCCCTGCAATTAAGCAGCTGCACGAAGACTAGCCTGCCAGCATCGATGCTTACCTCTGTGCTTGCGTGCAGCCAGTTCAAGTGCAGTTGGCTCTAACTTCATCCATGGTGTCAGTTGCACTTTGTACGTTGTTCCAGTAGTTTTTTAATGTTTTTACAGTTCCTTAGTGTGTAAAATGATCAGTGTTGCAGTAATTTGTGATGCTCTTTGCATGAACAGTGGAACATTAATTTCACTTTTTTTTTTTTTTTTATTGTGACGTTTACTTAATGCATCCCTAGATGCCAAATACTTTAACTCCAAGTAGGTGGCAGTTTAAGGCTTAAAGCCCCAAGATGCCGCCAAAATGAGCTGCACCATCTAAGGCTTCTGGCAATGAAAACATGCTTGCATGAGTTACAATACATATAGTGGCAACATCGGTATTTTACATTCTAGCACGGGGGGAGACATTGCAGTACAGTATACGGGTTTACTTTTAAATTTTTAGGTAATAAGCGGAGTTTGAAATTAAAGTGTGTTTTGGTGGCATATTTACAATTTAAACTAAGAAAATAGGCTTTGGATGTAGTTAAAAAAAAAAAAAAAAAAAAAAAAAAAATTTGCGGTTTTTCACGATTCGTGGGTGCTCTAGGAACATGAGTAATATGTGACAGAGAAATAATACTTAAATACAGGAGCAAGTAAAACCTACAACTGCCTGAAATACACTGTAAACGCAGGTATTTTCAATAAATTGGGAAGCTTGTGTTTGTGCATTTCCATATTGATTTAAGTACAACAGGTGGCTTACTTAGTTCTAACAGGTAGCTCAAACAGCATGTAACAGTAAATTTTCATTTACTTAGATTGAGTTGTTGGACTAACAGGCCGTGCTGCTATCAATGAAGGTTCGCTACAGTATAGTCAGTTTTACTGTTTCCTTATCACATTTCAGGACATTCATTCAATTCACCATTACTTTGAAAATGTTGTCAAGGTGATGGATCAAAATGGCGATCTGTTTCAGCGTTTTAGAAATGTTTGATCTAGAGAAGCGACACCAAAATTAAGGTTTTAGTTCTGAAATCCGTGAACTGATACTTGACGCAAAGTTCAAAAGGAAACTGAAGCCAACTGGGAAGCATTTGTGCAAGTTGTCCAGAATTCACAGTGCAGAGAATAATGCTGAGCTTGTGGAGAACTTGCTGAAAGCATATCGGCTTATAGGAGCCAGAAAGTCACTGAAGATGCAAACATTCTCATCTCGAATTTATTCCACCAAAATCTGGCGATGTTGATCAGTTTTTCCCATCACCTTTGTCAGGGAGAATTCACTCTGAGCATGATGGGTGACTACTATTGGGCCTGAGGTACGCTGACATAAACATGTTAACGAGTCTCTGGTATCTTCTTCTGGTCTGGTTTAAGATTAAACACGTCAAAACAATTTTGGTGGGACACAGTTCACTCTCAATATTGTCGATATATTGATAAGTGTCAAAATATCAAGTAGGTGTATCTCAAAAACCTGACGTGCTAGCTTAACTCCAACTTCATAGATGAAGTTGGTGTAAAACACTTAAGAGTTCATCTGAAGTTCCCAGTAGGAAAGAAATATTTTATTTGTAGACCAGTGTTATGGATTAAGGTTTTACATTTAATTTTTAAAGTGTTTGGTATTATGCAGACAATGTCTAAGGGTCTGTTGTGGTAAATCAAATAGTCTCCAATTTCAGCCTTAAGTGCAGACAGGACAATCCTCCTTCCATTTACATTGAGTTCATGTCTTATTGTTTAAGTATGAAAGGTCATAAAGTAAATCACCCTGTGAAAACGTTAGTGGAAGGCAATTGGGAGCACCTCAAGTAAAACCGGTGCAGGTTTGGGTGGATTGGTTCAAATAATGCAGGGACAGTAATAAGTATTGTTTTTGGGCCCCACAGTGGCTGTGACTGCTCCATGGTTATGTCATAATCTGAAAGTTGGTCTCCGATTTTACATCAAAGTTTTTATTTATGTAACAGTGAATCAATAGTTTTGTGGTGTAAGTGTCCAGGAAAGGCACACTACCTATTCAACATTCACTCGGCACAGATAAGCTCAAATACAAATCAAGAATATCTCACCATTGGCCAAAATAACCTACCTCAAGTTCAATATCTTATTGGGAGCTTGAAAGCCACTCGACTCATGAGACATCCCTGCCAGGATTCACTTAAAAACAATTTAAGAATATGTCGCTAATGATCAGTCTAATGCTGTAGTCAGATGGCCTGGGACGACAGAAGAAAAAAACTCCAGGCGTTATGTAAGGGGAAAAACAAAATCTGCAGGGGCTCAAAGGCCGAGCCGCCACTGCATATTCTACTTCACATCAATGTTCATTAAGTAGTTCCTGTTTTTATAAGTTTCATCCTCGAAGAGTATATAAATATATCCTTTAATGAATTTCAGCAGGTTTCACTTTCTGCCCAAAAATCACACTTCAGTGCATTGTTCAAAATTAGGCTCATTAAAGTCAAATAGACATATTGCTGCTGGATCGTGCACTAATGGCCAAGTGCTGTGCTCTACATGTCTGAACTACTATTGTATTGTGTCAATTTGTAATTTACAAATTGCCTTTGTTTTAATTTTCCCTATATCTATGTAGTGGATTGATCTCCAAAGAAATATAAAAATTGTTGCAGTGCTACACCAGTGAAAATGTTAAATGATTTTCTTTGTGAAAAATAAACACACTGAAACAAGTGCTGTTCATGCCATCACTAAATGCACTGGTGTCGGGTAGCTCTGTCTTCAATTTCTTCTCTGATCAAAAGACACCATCTTATCGGATTGTCCTTTTATACATAACCATAAGCCTGAACGAGAATGGTGTAGATTACTGAAAGGGGAGTGGGACTAGGCCTCCAGTCCAAGGGATCTCTCAGTCCCATTGTAAAAGTAGTAGAGTTCACCCCAATTGTAAATTAATGGTGGGCTTACTGGAACCATCTGAATGGTCTCCATTCTCATATGCATGATTCTCTCTCTCTCTCTCTCTCTCTTCAAATATATATTTTGTCTACATATTATTTACATAAATATACTGCAGAAAAAAATTGAACACTTTTTAATCAGAGTTTAAAACCAAGCCAATGCAACTTCTGGGCTATTGATCTGGTCAGTTAAGTAGCAGAGGGGGTTGTTAACCCGTTTCAGCTGCTTTGGTGTTAATGAAATCAACAAAATTAACAGCAGGTGCACTAGAGGGGCAACAATGAGAAGACTCCCAAAACAGGAATGAATGGTTTAACAGGTGGAAGGAGGCCACTGACATTTTTCCCTCATCTGTTTTTTTGACTCATTTTGCATTTGGCTACGGTCAGTGTCACTACTGGTAGCATGAGGCGATACCTGGACCCTACAGAGTTTGGTGGCACAGGCAGCCCAACTTCTCCAGGATGGCACATCAATACGTGCCATTACCAGAAGGTTTGCTGTGTCTTCCAGCACAGTCTCAAGGGCATGGAGGAGATTCTAGGAGACAGGCAGTTACTCTAGGAGAGCTGTAAAGGGCCACTCATAGAAGAACCTTAACCCATCAGCAGGACTGACCGGTTTCTGCTCCTTTGGGCAAGGAGGAACAGGATGAGCACTGACAGAGCCTATAAAATGACCTCCAGCAGACCACTGGTGTGAATGTCTCTGACCAAACAATCAGAAACAGACTTCATGATGGTGGCCTGAGGGCTCGATGTCCTCTAGTGGGCCGTGTGCTCACTGCTCAGCACTGTGGAGCTCGATTGGCATTTTCCATAGAATATCCCCAGCCTCAGGGGATGCACAAACCAGTGTGTTTCTTCATGCTGGTCCCAAGCCCGGATAAATGGGGAGGGTTACGTCAGGAAGGGCTTCCAGTGTAAAATTTTGCCAAATCAATATGCGGACAATACAAATTTCCATACTGGATCGGTCAAGCCCCGGGTTAACGACGACTGCCACCAGTACTGTTAGCAAACAGGGTGCTGGCAGAAATTGGGCTACTTTTGGCTGAAGAAGAAGATGAAGAGGGGGGAGATATGTCCGGAGGCAGAAGAGGAAAGCAAAAAGAGTGGAACTGAGGGTAGGCACTTTGAATGTTGGCAGTACGACTGGTAAGGGGACAGCGTTAGCAGATATAATAGAGAGAAGGAAGGAGGATATATTATGTGTGCAAGAGACTAAATGGAAGGGGAGTAAGGCCAGGTGGATTGGAGGTGGATTCAAATTGTTCTATCATAGTGTGGATGGGAGGAGAAATGGGGTAGGAGTTATTCTGAAGGAGCAGTATGTCAAGAGTGTTCTGGAGGTGAGAAGTGTCAGGCAGAGTAAGGATTATGAAGCTGGAAATTGGAGGTGTGATGATGAATGTTGTTAGTGCATATGCACCACATGTTTGGTGTGCAATGGGTGAGAGAGAAGATTTTTGGAGTGAGTTGGATGAAGTGATGAACAGTGTACTCAAGGGACAGAAAATGGTGATTGGAGTGGATTTCAATGGGCATGTTGGTGAAGTGAACAGTGGAGACGAGGAGGTGTGGGTAGGTATGGTGTCAAGGAGAGGAATGAAGAAGGTCCGAGGATAGTGGATATTGCCAAAAGGATGGACATGACTGTGGTGACTATGTATTTTAAGAAGAGAGAGGAACATAGGGTGACGTACAAGAGTAGAGGAAGATGCACACAGGTAGATTACATCCTATGCAGAAGAATCAATCTGAAGGAGATTGAAGACTGCAAAGTAGTGGCAGGGTAAAGTGTAGTTAAGCGGCATAGGATGGTGGTCTGTAGGATGACATTGGAGATCAAGAAGAGGAAGAGAGTGAGGGCAGAGCCAAGGATCAAATGGTGGAAGTTGAAAAAGGAAGACTGCAAGGTTGAGTTAAGGGAGGAGGTGAGACAGGCACTGGGTGGCAGTGAAGAATTACCAGACAGTTGGGGAAACTACAGCAGATGTAGTAAGGGTGACAGCAAGAAGGGTGCTTGGTGTGACATCTGGAAAAGGAAATCTGGTGGTGGAATGAAGAAATACAGGAGAGTATACACGTGAAGATGATGGCAAAGAAGTGGGATAGTAAGAGAGATGCAGAAAGTAGAAAAGGGTACAAGGAGATAAGGCGCAAGATGAAGAGAGAGGTGGCGAAGGCTAAAGAAAAAGCGTATGATGAAGTGTATGAGAGGTTGGACACTAAGGAGGGAGAAAAGGACCGGTGGGCTAGATAGAGGGACTGAGCAGGGAAAGATGGGCAGCAGTTTAGGGTGATAAAGGATAAAGATGGAAACATACTCAAGTGAGGAGAGAGTGTTGAGCAGATGGAAAGAGTACTTTGAGAGGCTGATGAATGAAGAGAATGAGAGAAGAGGTTAGATGATGTGGAGATAGTGAATCAGGAAGTGCAACAGAATAGCAAGGAGGAAATAAGGAAACCTATGAAGAGGATGAAAAATGGAAAGGCCGTTGGTCCAGTTAACATACCTATGGAAGCATAGAGTTGTTTAGGAGAGATGGCAGTGGAGTTTTTAACCAGATTGTTTAATGGAATCTTGGAATGTGAGAGGATGCCTGAGGAGTGGAGAAGAAGTGTACTGGTGCCTATACTTAAGAATAAGGGGGACATGCAGGACTGTAGTAACTACAGGAGAATAAAATTGATGAGCCACAGCATGAAGTTATGGGAAAGAGTAATGGGAGCTAGGTTAAGAAGTGAGGTGATGATTAGTGAGCAGCAGTGTGGTTTCATGCCAAGAAAGAGCACCACAGATGTTTGCTCCGAGGATGTTGATGGAGAAGTTTAGAGAAGGCCAGAAGGAGTTGCATTGCGTCTTTGTGGACCTGGAGAAAGCATAGGACGGGGTGCCTCGAGAGGAGTTGTGGTATTGTATGAGTAAGTCAGGAGTGGCAGAGAAGTATGTAAGAGTTGTACAGGATATTTACGAGGGAAGTGTGACACCGGTGAGGTCTGCGGTAGGAGTGACAGATGCATTCAAGTTGGAGATGGGATTACATCAGGGATCGGCTCTGAGCCCTTTCTTATTTGCAATGGTGATAGACAGGTTCACAGACAAGATTAGACAGGAGTCCCCGTGGACTATGATGTTTGCTGATGACATTGTGATCTGTAGCGATAGTAGGGAGCAGGTTGAGGAGACCCTGGAGAGGTGGAGATATGTTCTAGAGAGGAGAGGAATCAAGGTCAGTATTAGGAACAAGACAGAATTCATGTATGTAAATGAGAGGGAGGTCAGAGGAATGGTGAGGATGCAAGGAGTAGAACTGGTGAAGGTGGATGCGTTTAAATACTTGGGATCAACAATGCATAGTAATGGGGATTGTGGAAGAGAGGTGTAAAAGAGTGCTGGCAGGGTGGAATGGGTGGAGAAGAGTGTCTGGAGTAATTTGTGATAGACGGGTATCAGCAAGAGTGTAAGAGAAGGTCTACAGGACGGTAATGAGACCAGCTAAGTTAAATGGGTTGGAGATGGTGGCACTGACCAGAAAGTAGGAGACAGAGCTGGAGGTAACAGAGTTAAAGATGCTTAGATTTGCACTGGGTGTGACGAGGATGGATAGGATTAGCAATGAGTACATTAGAGGGTCAGCTCAAGTTGTTCGGTTGGAAGACAAAGTCAGAGAGGAGAGATTGCTTTGGTTTGGACATGTGCAGAGGAGAGATGCTGGGTATATTGGGAGAAGAATGCTAATAATAGAGCTGCCAGGGAAGAGGAAAAGAGGAAGGCCTAAGAGAAGGTTTATGGATGTGGTGAGAGAGGATATGCAGGTGATGGGTGTAACAGAACAAGATGCAGAGGTCAGAAAGATATGGAAGAAGATGATCTGCTGTGGCAACCCCTAATGGGAGGAGCCGAAAGAAGATCAGAATTGGAAGGTGCACCACTAGCACCCTGTGTTTTTCACAGATGAAAGCAGGTTGATCCTGAGTACAACTGACTAATGTGAAAGGGTCTGGAGAAGCCATAGAGAATGTTATGCTTTGTGTAACCTCGTTCAGCATGACCACTTTAGTGGTGGGTCAGTGATGGTCTGGGGAGGCATATCCATGGAGGGATGCACAGACCTCTACAGGCTAGACAACGGCACCTTGACTGCCATTATGTATTGGGATGAAATCCTTGGACCTATTGTCAGACCCTATGCTGGTGTAGTGGGTCCTGGGTTCCTCCTGGTGCACGATAATGCCCGGCCTCATGTGGCGAGACTATGCAGGCAGTTCCTGGAGAATGAAAGAATTGATACCATTGACTGGCCCCCACGCTCACTCACCTCAATCCAATAGAACACCTCTGGGTGTGACATTATGTTTCGGTCCATCTGACACTGCCAGTTTGCACCTCAGACTGTCCAGTAGCTTAGTGATGCCCTGGTCCATATCTGGGAGGAGCTACCCTAGGACACCATCAATCCTCTCATTAGGACATTGTTAGGCATACACCGAGGTGGCCTTAGGGGTGTGCGGGGCCTAGGGCTGACCAACCCTACGGGGGGCTGGTTACGTCAAATGCTGTTGCCGGAATGTGTGGACTGTATAAACGTGTTCACGAATTTAATAAAAATAATGTTAACATACAATGAATTTTCTCATTACAGTATTCAGCTAAATTTTTGGAAGATAACACACGGATTTATCAAAATATAACTGGAGAATATAACTTGACAAATCCGCTCGAATGGGACACGCGCACCTCAAAAGTGTGGCCCCCTTAGGTGCGGGGCCTGGGGCAGTCGCCCCACTTGCCACCCCCAAAAGCTGCTCTTAGGCATGCATACAATCATGTGGGGGCCAGATAAACTACTGAGTATGATTTGGAGTTGCTGCAATGACATTTCGGCAAAATGGACTTGCCTGCCGCATCATTTTTTTCCATGTTGACTTTTGGGGTGTCTTTGAATTCAGCCCTCTGTAGGTTGATCATTTTCATTTCCATCAAACAACGTGACATCCTTACGTTCCTAACGCATTACCGTATCAGTACACATCAGTAGAGATATCCAGCAGGATTTTTTTTACCATTGAGATCTCATGTGTTTTCAAAGTGTTCCTTTAATTTTTTTTTTTAGCAGTTATATATACATGGCATTCGTAGTCTGAATCACAATCTGATTGTATGGGTGGTTACCTACCAGGTAACGCTTGTGGTTGATCTGCAAGCTGGAAAACATCCGCCACGGTGCCCTCTTTCAGTTGTGAGAAGCAGATCATAGAATGGTTGAAAATTGTTTTACTGTCAAATAATGCAAAGAGTACGCAACACGTGTTTCGCCCTAATTCTGGGCTCATCAGGCGTACACACTCATTGCACCCCCCTGTCGGGGAATCGAACCTCGGACGTCAGCATTAGAGGCGAAGCTTCTCACGTTGCGCCACGCCGTGCGGTTCGTTTATTTGACAATATGTAGATCGGGGTAATTACATTCATGGCATTCGTAGTCTGAATCACAATAAAACTTTGCAACATTCTAAGATCTGCTTCTCGCAACTGAAAGAGGGCACCGTGGTTGATGTTTGCCGACTTGCAGACCAACCACAAGCGTTACCTGGTAGGTAACCACCCATACAATCAGATTGTGATTGCTAGAAGATGAAAAAAAATGGGTGTATTACCTGCAGGGCTCGAGCAATGCCTCCAGCGTCTGAAGTTTCTCCAGCTCCACATTTGCTGGCATGGCCACGTTAGTTTTGTGTAGGGCTAGTACATCTAGTGGTTGTTAGTTTCTTCGCACACGCGTCACCATCTCCAGAGTGGAGTTCCATCTAGTTGGCACTTATGTACGAGGGTCTCAGTCTTCAGTCCATGCGTGACTTGCTGTTTTTGAAGTTCTACAGTATTGATGGAATGTGCTTGAAATGTCCAACCACCTTTTTGTCATCTGGAAACTGCACTGTCAAATGCACTATTCTACAGAGACACTGTGACAGAACGTTGAATACTGTGTGCGATGGATGGCAAGTGTTCAAAAGGCAGCTGTCTTGTCGCTGAAATTAAATTCTGTTCACTATCTGCTAAGTGTGCTTACTTTATTCTCAACATTCCACTGCTTTGCTACATCCAAATGTTCTCAGCATGTTTCAGCATGACGTCTCTCCGATGTTTTCATGACTCAAAGCAATTGAAGGCAGTTTCCACTCTCCATCAATATAATGGGCTGTAAACCCGATGTAGCTATGATTTCCAAGTGATATCCAAGGTCTCCAGTCTCCGTGAACTCCAGCTCCTTAGCTAGTTTTGCCCTCTTTGATTCATACAGCTCATGTATTCTTGCTACGACTGTGGCTGTCGAGGGTAATTCATAAGCTGGGTCGCTGGGCCTGTACACTGGTACTCTGAGTGCTGTGCACAGTGGAGGCAGGACCTCTGTGTTTTTCCCAGTTGGTTCTGGGTTTCGTCAGGGGTGTATTTTTGCTCCTACTCTGTTCAATGCTTGTATGGACTGGGTGTTGGGCAAGGTTGTGGGGTCCAGCAGCTGTGGGGCATCTGTTGGTGAAGAAAGATTCACTGATCTTGACTTTGCTGACGATGCTGTGATCTTCGCGGAGTCAATGGAGGCTCTGATCAGGACACTCGAGGGACTGAGTGAGGAGTCGGAGTGTCTGGGCTTGCGAGTGTCCTGGATAAAAACCAACATCCAGGCCTTTAATGACCTCTTGGGCATGGCCATCAGCAGTGTGTCTGCGGAGAGAGTGTCGACCTCATTAAGAGGTTTACTTACCTTGGCAGTGACATTCATATCTCTGGTGACTCTTCCTATGAAGTCCGTAGACGGATTGGGAGAGCATGGGGGGTCATGAGGTTGCTGGAAAGGGGTGTCTGGCGCTCCTGATATCTATGCAAAAGGACGAAGGTCCAAGTCTTTAGAATCCTTGTGCTTCCTGTCTTGCTATATGGTTGTGAGACATGGACGTTATCCAGTGACCTGAGATGAAGGCTGGACTCCTTTGGTACAGTGTCTCTCCGAAAAATCCTTGGGTACTGTTGCTTTGACTTTGTGTCAAATGAGTGGTTGCTCATGGAGTACCGAATGAGGCACGTTACCTGCATTGTGAGGGAGCGTCAGTTACGGCACTACAACCATGTGACGCGTTTTCCCGAGGGTCATCCGGCTCATAAGATCCTCATTGTTGGGGACCCGAGTGGCTGGACCAGGCCAAGGGGTTGCCCACGTAACACCTGGCTTCAGCAGATAGAGGGCCATTTCCAGAGGGTGGGATTGGACCACGTGTCTGCCTCGGGGGTTGCAAACCGGGATCCTGAGTTGTTTCGCAGTGTAGTGGGTGCGGCAACGCACTGTACCAGTGCATGCTCCCCAACTTGACTTGACTTGGTCGCTGAATGCGATCCGAATTATGTCGTGCAGACCTTTGTCCACCACTATGTAAATCAGCCTGCATGCTGCGGCTATCCATTTAGCAATTACTACCGTTAATTTGCGGGAGGTTGATGCATCCATTGGTTTCCACCCAACACTGTTGAGCATGATCTGTCGCATATTACCCGGGGGAATGCTGTTAAGTGTAAAATGTATGCTTGGCTTGCATGTGATATTGTACTCCTAACTGAACTTGGCTTGACAGTAATTGCACACAACCTTAGTTTTATCGATTGTTTTGAAAATAAACTTCCCATATTAGGGACGTTTTCCATTGTTCAGCAGTTAGGAATATGGAGTGACTTCTACGACAAATAACTTGAAGGCTAGAGTGGCACGCATTCAGTTTGCAGGCTCAGCTCGAACTACGGGAATTTCGTAGGGTCCATCAGAACCTGCGCTATATGTGTGTGTATAAAACAGTGGCGGTTTGTAATGCTGCCCTCAAAATATTTTAAAATCTCTAAATTGATTAGGTAATGCAAAATAATTATGTAATAAATTTATTTATTTGCACAACGGTGTCAGCGCATGTCAATGTCCATTAAAAATTGGTTTATCTTTTTGCTTGTTTCAATTCTGTGTGAATACCCGTATTTTCAGAGTGAAGGATGTGAGAGAGTGTGTAGGTGTTTGTATCTGCAAACCGCAATAAAGTTCGAAGTGCAGCGCAGTCTTTTTATATGAATGACTTAAGGCGTTCGACTGCTTAATGTTAATAACACATGCGGGGAAAAAGATCGCCAATCAGTCCCCAATCGCGTTTGAAATTAACATGAAATACTAAGGTTAATTAGGATAAGAAGATAATAAAATTAGAATCACAAATTAAAACATCAGCAAAAGCGTAAGATCATCTCAGGCAGTACCTTCACAGTTCTTATGTGGAATACAGGGCAAGCAATTGGGTTTTAAATCTCTCGTTAAATAAAACCAAACTTATTTGCTTTGCGAAAGAGAAGAATAAAGACTAAACTTTAAATTATTCAGATGATGTCCTCAAGAAGTTTAATTTCGAAGATCTATGAGCGTCCGCATATTGCAAACTAACATGACAGATTTGCGTAAATAAAATAATTGCCACATGTAATTAAGTTGAACGTAGTCAAGTGTGTTTTGTGGTACTAGGGTGCCCTAAAGTGTTTATTGAATATTTATGTTGCTTCGATTTAGTCTAATTTTGATCACACTGGTCAACAAGCATTTCACTACTGGGATTCTTTCACCTGTACTTTAACAAATTTCCCTTGCTGACTGCAAATCTGAAAACCGTTTTCGTCTCATGTCCCGTTTTTTAGTTATGATGTTCCAGGTCTTGGACAACTACTGGACATGCAGTAAAGGAGGATTTAGATAAATACTTATTCCACTAGTGATGCCACTGAGATAAACGAATTTGCCCCGTTACTAACAGATATGAGTTGTTTACCTTGTCATTATTAATTTTATTTAAGAAAATATAAATTTTTATTTAGATGAAAAAAAAATATTTGTTACTGATTACCAAATCTTATATGATTCTGTAGCATAACTAGTTGATTACGCAGTGGCTTCGCTCACTGAGTGTAGGGAAAAAAATAAGTCTGTAAGTTATTAAACAGTAAAACATTAACATTTAAGAAGTGAAGATATATTGCGGACAACTGGAGTGGTTTCAGGTAAACTACATTTTAAAGGCGCTATAACACAACGGGAAAGTAGTACTAATGGCAGCTAAAATGTATTTGGATCACCTCTCGGTAGTAGATCCCTTGTGAAAGGTGTTACACGACCGCTGCTGGTATAAAAATTACATTTTCTATGTGATCGTCCAAATTTCTGCCTGACAACCTTGCACTACGTGCCTGTGATTTACTTCTTAAAATAATTCATCACAAAAGGAACGTTGAATGTTGCGGGGTTTTAGTGACCCGAACTCACTTTAAGGGACAGTCAGTAAGTAGTAGTGCAGGGTAATTTACAAACAGAGTCCTGCTTCGATGGCGGCGACTACACCCATTCGCAAAGATTTCCACTCTCCAAGGAGCCGACGGGTCACTTGAAGTGTCACAAACATTACGAGAAGAGAGGACACTGCCCGAAACTGCGAAGGCCTCGACCCCGCGGTGCAGCCCGACATTCCATGCCTCCCAGCGTCCACTTTGTTCTCACGCACATTGTTTACAGCTCGCCGCATTTAAAAAGTAGAAAGACGTAAAGCTGTTTTCCTCCTCTCTTCTACTATCAAGTACTGCCAACTAAAAAAAAGTTACAATGTGGTAGTTTCCGCGACAGTCACGTGGACGAATAAATAAAACCTCTCTGTCAGATTGCGCCTGGTGGCAGACGGCTCAGCACTGTAGTCCAGACAGGAGGGCTGGGAGAGGACGACGCGGGGTGCACATCTATGGGATAGATCGGTGTGTTTGTGTTTACTTCTTTTCAATATCAGTAAAATAACGCTCACACAAATAATAACAATTCGTAAAGACAATATAAAAATGGCGTCCACAAACAAAGTGATTAGTTTCTGTATTATAATATGTTCTGTGGTCATACGTAATTTCCATATCGCGTGGTCATACGTAATTTCCGTTTCAAACACGAAAATAATTTTATATATATAGATGACACAAGTCCTACATGATGCTGCAGTAGGTAGTCGGTTTTACTGTTTCCTTAACATAACATTTGGGCATTTCGTCCGTTAGATTCACCATTACTTTGAAAATGTTGTCAAGGAGATGGACAGAAACGGCGATGCATTTCTGCATTTAAGAAATAAGTTTGGTCTCGAGAAAAGTGAAGCCAAAATTAAGGAAGATGTTTTTGTTGGTGGTGAAATCCGTGAACTGATGCTTGACGAGGAGTTCAAAATGAAACAAGCCAACTGAAGGAGCAGCATGGGAAGTATTTGTGCATGTTGTCCAGAATTCACAGTGCAGAGAATAATGCTGAGCTTGTGGAGAACCTTTTTTTAAAGCATATCAGCTCATGGGAGCCAGAAAGTCACTGAAGATACATACATTCTCATCTTGACCTTATTCCTCCAAATCTGAGCAATAAGCATGGGCAAAGATTTCATCAAGATATAAAGGTGATGGAAAACAGAAATCGGGGAGAATTCACTCCGATGGGTGACTACTGTTGGCTCTTGTAAAGATAGACGGCTGTGCAGTACAAGCGCAAAAGCACGCTGACCTCACTTTTATATTGAGGTAAACTGACATAAACATGTTTTAACGAGTCTCTGGTATCGTCTTCTGGTTTGTTTTAAAAATAAAACATATCAAACCAATTTTGGTGGGAAACTCCAGATATTGTGTTGATATATTATATCGATATTCGAAAATGTCAAGGAGGTGTATCTCAAAAACCTGACATGCAAACTTAATTCCGCTTTCATATAAAAAGTCAGCGTAAAAAACTTAATAAAGAACTGGTCTTAAATTCCCGTTGGCAAACAAAGTATACATTTTTTGTAGACCAGTGTTATGGATTAAGGTTTTGCATCAAATTCATTTTTTAAAAAGTTTGGCATTCTGTAGACATAATATCTAAGGGTCTGTTATGGTAAAATCAAATCAACCTTGCAAAGTGGAGATAGGACAATCATCCTTCCATTTACATTGAGTTAATGTCTTATTGTTTAAAAGGTCATAAAGTAAATCTCCCTGTAAAAACAGTTAGTGGAAGGCAACTGGGAGCACCTTAAGTGAAGCAGGCACAGTTTTGGGTGGATTGGTTCAAACAATGCCAAGACGATGATGAATATTTCTTTGAGTCCAACAGTGGCTGTGATTGTGACTGCTCCACAGTTATGTCATAATATGGAAGTGGACCTCGGATAACATAAAGAAATCTTCATTTTTTGCCTATTTATGTAATAGTGAATCACTTTGTAGTGTAAAAGTGTCCAAGAAAGGCACTTTAACCTCTCAGGTTCTATTTTTATATTGGTGCACAATACCTATTCAACATTCACTGGGCACAGATAAGCTCAAATACAAAGCAAGAATAATGTCAACATTGGCCAAGGTAACCGACCTCAAGTTCAATATCTTATCAGGGGCTAGAAAGCCACTCAAATCATGAGATATTACTGCCAGGATTCACTTTAAAGCAATTTAAGAATAATATGTCTCTAATGATCAGTCTAATGCTGTAGTCAGATGGCCTGGGAGGACAGAAAAAAATAAAATCTCCAGGAGTTGTGATGTACTGTAAGGGAAAAACACAAAATCTGCAGGAGCCCAAAGGCCAGAGGAATGCCCAGCCAATTCTGCACATTCTACTTAGCATTAATGTGTGTAAGAAGTTCCTGTTGTTTTTATAAGCTTCATCTTGGAAGAGTATATAAATATATCCTTTGGTGAACATTGACCTGCAGGGTTCACTCTCTCTGTCCAATGTAATCTCACTTCGGCGCATTGTTCAGCAGTAGTGCAATCCTGCGGTGCAGCGTCCATGTTCATTTGACTTTAATGAGCCTAATGGCCGAGGGTATCCATCAATAAGGGCGCGCACATAAAGGCGACCTTCAAAAGGGCGACCTCAATTGGGCGCGGCGAATAAAAGCGCACATAAAGGCGATCCTCAAAAGAACGACCTCAATTGAGCGCCGAATAACTGCACGCATAAATAAAGGAGTGCTTCAAAAGGGTGACGTCAATTGGGCGCAGCAAATAAAGGCAAACACAACAAAATTATTACAGAAAATTTATTAGATAAAGGCAATGATTGAACGTATAAAAAGGTGAAAGCAAGAATATTAAAATATCCAATTAATTAATGCATGAACTTCTAACGAACTATTTCTAAAGCTCTCTATATTTCGTTGTTTTCAAAATTACAGAAAATTAGATTAAGGCAATGACTGAATGTATAAAAAGGTGAAAGCAAGTTACACTTGAAGCTGTAGATTATGTGCAATGCCACGTAGATATTCGAGATGCGGTCTATTAGCATAATCAAGGACAATTAATTTAATTGATTCGGCGCTCAATTGAGGTCGTCCTTTTGAAGCTCACCTTTATTTATGCGCGCCTTTATTCGGCGCTCAATTGAGGTCGCCCTTTTGAAGGTCGCCTTTTTGTGCACGCCCTTATTGAATAGAACCATGGCCGAGTGCTGAGCTCTACATGTCTGAACTACTCATAAGCCAACTTAACTGTGTTGTGTTCTGTCAGCTTCAATCTGTAATTTTCAAATTGCCTTTGTTTTAATTTTCCCTATCCTGTATATATGTAATGGATTTATCTTCAGACAAATATGCAAATTGCTGCACTGCTACAGCAGTGAAAACCCCATTAAATAACAATTTTGTTTGTGAAAAATAAACACACGGAAACAATTCAAGTGTCATTCACGTCGTCAATAAATGCAGTGGTATGAGGGAGCTTCTTTCTCTTCTGTGATTGAAAGACACCATCCTTGTCAGATTGTCCTTTTATACATAACCCCCAGCCTGGAATTAGTATGGTGTAGATCACTTTGTGGGCAGCTGCGCTAGGCCTCCAGTCCAGGGGACCTCTCAGTCCCCTTGTAAAAGTAGGAGACATTGTTAGAGACATCACCCCATCCTGCCTTGGAATGTATCGATGGGCTTAGCGGAACCGGAAGAAGAAAGACGTACGAGACTACAACATGAAGCTGAAAGAGAAAGTGACTCCATCGCCAAAGTGAAACCGCTGAGCAAAGTCAAATGAGAGAGAAGCTTGCTTAGCCGCTGATAGACAAGGAGGGCGAGCACGTCAGCAAAACGAAACCGCAGACTCTGCATTTCAAATTTTTTTCTGAAGATTTGAAAAGTTCCTAGGAGCCCTGGCTTTTTACAGCATGGACTTACACAGCTAATATATATATAAATATATATATGATCGAGGACAAACACACAGACTCTTCCAGCTCTTATTATAACAAACGGTAAGCTAACTATGAATACAGAAAGGGCAAATCTTTGTGTGTGTGTGTTATTATTTGCTAGAAAATCAATTCCTGAGAGTTTAAAATACCTAGGTTTTTAATCCTGCTTTTAAGGTTATTTTATGTAAGTGTTCACTTCTCCAAACCATGCATCAAAAAGTTGAGAACGCAGTGGTGGCTAAACTTGCAGCAACAGTTACCTTGATAACAAAGGTCTTTCTTTTACTAGCATTTTATAGCACCTTGAACTATAAGCATTCAAAATGTCCACAAAGAGTAATCACAGAAGCAATTCAATGCTGTGCTAAGTAATGTTATTTATTTCATAAAATAGAAAGTAAATGTTAATAAATACAAACAAGAAAACCTTTTTGCATACTACCTGACAATAGACTTGGGATGTTGTGATTCAGATGGCTTGTTATTCCCGCCAGCATTTGAATGTTAAGAAGGACAATTAATGATGACACTCGCCTTGAGCAATGTTACAGACATGTCCAAAATATTGTGTTTAGTTTGACATCATTTTGAAAATAAGTGGAATTTCTGAAATTCTCTGAAAATTATTTCCAGCATCATGATACTGACATTCATAGCTGACCTAATGATGTAGTAACTGTACAAGTTTATATAATTCAAAGTGTCCAAATCAAGGTGTGCAAAGCTTAAAGAGATCCACCCAAGGAGACTCAAATGTTTAATTGTTGCAGAGATTTATTGCACAGGCTCTATATAATTGTGTAATGGTATTCTAATGAAGATATAAGAATTTCGAAACCCGGTGTACACTGTTGAGGTGTGATTCTGATCTGGCTAAATGGGTTTAAGATACTGATAATATTTGTACTGGTGGGTTTCTCTTGACTGACGTGGTTTTAATCTAATCTTAGGAGTTTAATTCATTGCTGACTTATAGATACAGTATAGGTTTTAAAATAAAAATGAAATTTACAAAAAGAGAGAAGGGTAATACTAAGTGTGTATTTGAATATTTCTGATGGTTGTAGTGATAGCAGCAGAGGCCCTAAAGCACTAGGAGCTCCTACTGCACTTGGACTGAAGAGACCTCATTCTGTTCAAACCTCCCTTCAAACTAATATGGAGTAGCCCTTTACAATTCCATGACTTACTATGCAGACAGGTTTCCTGTTACTTGAAAACAATTTACACTCTTTTAAGTGGATTTGTATGTGCAATAAACAATGATAGTATTAAATATTCTATTTGAAAGAATCCAGTAAACCACAATTCCTTCATTTGGAGACTGGATAACCCCATTTGCCTGACTTCAGTTTGAACTCAGTTATTTTCGTGAAAGAACCAAGTAACTCTTATTTCCTGATAAACAATATGACATTGTGCTTTGAGATTTTTCCACTTGATTTGCAAACTTTTATTAACCTTGCATTTAAATGCCACATCCAAACCTTCAAAAGAGAAGACTGCTTGCAGAATTAATGTCACTGATGAAGACATATCCACAGCCCTGAGACATCATGGGCTTCATTCCTTTACCACTATGGTCACTGAGAAGAAATGACCCTAAACCTACCCGTATACCAATTATGAGCAAAAAGGCGAGGATTGAGAACTACATCTCATATGGATCATGAAACAGACCCTTACACCCTCCATAACTAGATCCTTTGAGAGAAGATTTTTACTTAATGTTGCCATTTGACAAGGAAAAACTGACACAGAACGTCTCATATACTTCCTTTACAGTAAACAGAATGGCAGTTTCTGGCACCCAACATACAAACTGCCTGAAGTGAGCAGGATACGCCATCTTAATGAACTTTCACCATACCAGGTCACTCAGTTGTGACTGCCTTTAACACTCAGACCACTAAAGGGTTCACCTTAGAAATAAGCCAACATGTTTAGATCAGCGAGTCCCAAACTTCATCCTAAACACCCAGGATTTTGTTCCAATGTTCCTATTTTAAATTGGACTCCTAGCCTAAACTATCCATCATCCAACCTGCTATATCCTAACTACAGGGTCACGGGGGTCTGCTGGAACCAGTCCCAGCCAACACAGGGCGCAAGTCAGGAAGCAAACCCTGGGCAGGGCACTAGCCCACCGCAGAGTGCGCACACACACACACACACCCACAACCCAAGCACACACTAGGGACAAGTTAGAATCGCCAATGTACCTAACCTGCATGTCTTTGGACTGTGGGAGGAAACCCACGCAGACACCAGGAGAACATGCAAACTCCACACAGGGAGGACCCGGGAAGCGAACCCGAGTCTCCTAACTGTGAGTCAGCAGCGCTACCCACTGCGCCACCGTGCCGCCCTAGCCTAAACTAGCCACATGCTTTTTTCCCTCCCAGTTTGTGGTGGGTGTAGGTATGTTTAGACTTTACCTAATTACAGGTTTTTTTCTACAGTATATTGGTATTACTTACTTTGAAGGTAGCTGGATATTTAAGGAGGTCTCACTATCCATGTTTTACTTTAACTTCTGCTAGTATGTCATGTGCACCGGCTTATTTATTTAAATCTAAAACCTCCTACATTGCATGGATCAGTGTCACCTAATGAGGACACAACTTGTGCATGTTCTGCAATGAAGACACATATGGTTTGTAGTTTACATCACAATATCAACATAAAATCTTCAGAAAAAATGACATTTCAATTTTTTTTAATAGAAGCTTATTTATTAGCTCACCATGGAAGTGAAATTTTAGAAATTATTTTGTGTGTTGTTGCTGAGACTGTTCTCTTAGGGAGAAGAACAACTGAATTCCTGGTATGAATGCAAGGGTTGTAACTGTAAGGAATAAACAAAAAGAAAAAATTAAAAACTGTATGCTGTTGTGGGGGTACAAATGTCTGACTCATACCATTTATTTATTTATTTATTTATTTATTTCTAGGAGTGCACAGTAAGAGCAGCACAGGCTGGTCAGCAGTTTCAAATTGATTCATGAAAAGGAGGCAAGGCGTAAAGTGGTCACTTTCCCTAAATTCACTTGCATAGAGAAAGGGAGAGCAGGAGATTTGTGGACCTATAAAATACACTCTTTAAAATGTTGGTTGTTTAATGGCACTTTATGGGTTCTTTTGTGGTTCCTCATTGAACTATTGCTTGACCACGCACTGTTTCATTCTGGGAAGGGTTCTTTGCATGTGACGTTGGTTCTTTGTGCTTTGAAAAACTTCCTAATATGTTAAAAAAAAAAAAAAAAAATACAAACTGAAGTCTTTAATGTCTAGTAGGCAGCAGGACACCGACAGATTCAGTAAACCTGCACTTGGCCCGTGTTATTGAATGCAACGAGAGTCCTTTCAAAATCAGGCACTCGTTCACAAATCGTTTACTAGATTTATTTACTGTTTGTAGCTTGTTATGGATATTAAAAAAAATCAAAGTTCTTTCTGGAACCTTCATGTGGATGGGTCTTTTGGGAAGCAACAATGGTTCCCCATTGGCATCACTCTGAGGAACAACTCTGGCACTTTATTTTTTAAGATATCTTCAAACATTTTCAGAGGAATACAATTGCTGCAAACAATACGGGCATCCCAGAATAACTCTGATGTTATAATACATGCAATATCTAAAATGCATTGTATTTGCACATGCATCGATTCATTTCTGTGCCCAGAAAATAATTAAAAATTTAGATGGAGTGTCCAAAGCATCTTTAGTATTTGTATGTATTTGAACAGCTAGTCCTGAGTGACATAACAATGAATGATATTGTACTCAATATAAAACTTTTGGCAGGTAAAGGAAATACAATCTCACCCAAGCTCCCAAGCATTAATATCCTTAAAACAAAATGATTCTTCACAGAGACTCCCCAATACCAGCTGCATGTGGTGTTACCTTAAACTGTGGAGGCCAGTGACTTAACAAAGTTTTTATTATTGTTGTTATTACAACTGAATCACAACTTGAAAAGCAAAGCTACAATACTTGTCATAGTATTTTATACAGCAAATAATTAATCTGAAATAAATACATTTTTTTACAAATACACTTCCACAAGATCCAAATCATAATATCATTACTTTTTTAGTCTAACATGTTCTGCTGTGTATGCCCATTTTAAATGACAAGTTGACCTCACCATTGATGTGTCTAAAGGTAAAGCAAATGTCGCATCTATGTGTGTACAACAATGGATGGACCTTTTTTTTTAGCTACTAATTACATTGGATGACATGCATTCTAATTCACAGAGTTCTTTCTTCTTGTTCTTTATATAGATTAGAAAAATTACACAAATGTGTTTGCCTTTTGTGTCCTTTTTGGGCAATGATGTAGCTTTTTCCGTTTGTTGGGTGTCTGAATAAGAATTCAATTGAATTATTAAGTAACAACATATTGCCTACTACAGCTTATTGTATCCACTTTAAGCAATGGATACATTTTATCATGTAATTTGTAAAAAAAAACAAACAAAAAAAAAAAAAACATAATAATAAAATGTTAATATATCAACAAAAAACAGCTTCATCAGTTCAGTTATGTAATTTAATGGCGACTTTGCTGATATTTTGAATTCGCCTGAAATCGTTGATTGACAGCTCATCCGCTCTTAGACCCGCCTGATTGGACCGCGTGGAAAGACGGTGACGTCACTAGAGCGACGGAGGAGGACGGACCGGCTGGTATTGTCGCCCACCTGTGTTTGGGAAAAGGTATGTACTTATAAAAATTATATGAAAATGAGACAGAAAAACTGAGGAAAGGAAGATCCATTGTCGGCGTAGGAGTTCATTGTAGACAGAAACACAGACTGCAGTCACCGAACGGCTCTTCCGAGTCTGTTGTGTGCCGTGCAGACTCTCTGCTCGGGTCTTGACACCTCAATCAGGGATCCGGAGAAGGTGTCCGCACGTACTTAGGTGGTCGGTCAGTGAAGGGCCTTGGGGTTTGCTGGTTGTAGACGTTTTTTTTACACGCCAGGTCAAGTTTTCTTTACTCGCTTCTTGTAGGGTGCTGCACTTGTGCATTGAGTGTCTCTGTGGGTCGCTGTGCCCACGGTTCACGTTCTGCTCAGTTTTCAGTGCCAGTTCTTAAAATTCATGCCAATAGTCAGTCTGGGGTCTCATACTCTTATCCTGCAATTAATTGGTGACCTGTGCACCATATGCATGTATTTGTGTTTTGCACGCGGCGTAATTAGAGAATATAATCCGCACCGCAGGAGTAACTTGTCAACTCTCTTTTCATATTCCTCTTTGTCATATTGTTTAAAATGAAAGAGATTCCTGTTTAGACTTACCATTACTTAAAATTACTCAAGACAAATACAGAAAGGAGCACTTTATGGGGAGATGAATTTATTCTGTAGTCAGTGAGTGGAGATCAATTTGGGGCTCTGAGGTCTTTCTTTGAAATGGTTTTGATAAAGGTGTAACTTATCAAATTAATTCATTCACAGGTAATCCTAAATTAAATAGGCTAGCAGTTCCCATAAAGACCGGTCAGTCCAAACAGGTGCATTCTGGACACGATTTAGATCTGGGTTAATATGTGGTTCATGAAGTTAAATGTAAAGGCATGAAAAATTAAGCCAAAATGTTAAATATAATTGATTATACAATAAGGGGTCTGCAGGTTTAAAGTTCATGTTATGAAAAAGTCTGTCCACAATAAGATTGTTCATAGCAGCAATAAATCAAGTCTAATAGGATTTTGTGTTACACCGCACTCCCACTTGTATGGGGTCAGCTTAAACTAAATGGCATTCTGTCAATGGCCACACCTGGAACACTGTGTTCAATTTTGGGATTCATATTGTAAGGAGCTTCACATAAAATGACTACAAAAAGTCAAGGCAAGCAGTGCCACCGAGCAGTAAGCCGTGAGAAAAGAACAGAGGGGGTGGGTGAGGTGTGTTCAGTGCTTTTTGGTGCATTTTAAATCTATTCTATTTTGTTCTTTCATCTTAGAGAGGAAGAAAAGGCAAACTTTATAATAGACATGTAATATGGAGGACATGGGCCCAGTTACACAGGAGCCTCCTAAGATGGCATATAAGTGTGAAGAAGCAGACTCAGAAGAGGTGAGCAATGAGGAGGAAGAGAAGAGTCACACACAACACACGGGCCTCCATTTAACGAGTAACTTGGAGGAAAGACATGTGGACATGAAGGAAGAGGACTGTGAATGGGAATATGTGCACCTTCCTCAGGACTGTCCTGGCATTAAGGATGAGGACTGTGAGTCTGAGGTGACATTTGACAGCTGTGACATGCAGGAAACTGAAATGGTAAGCAGTGAGACAAAAGAAGACTTAAAACTGGAGTTTGTCTCCCAGGACGTGTGTTCAGATGTCACTGGATTAGGCCTCACTCTGAAGAGTCAGCACACCCTACATCATTGCTCTGTCCCTGTGAAGCCAGAATATTTGGAGTCTGACGTGACCAGGATTGAGAAAGAATTAAGTTCATGTCCCTCTGAAGAAGGTAGGTGTCAAAGACAAACACCATGTTAGGCCTGCAGCTTGTGGGATTTTATGTTGTGGTCTTGTTTTTTCACCGAGTATGCAAATTCATTGCTGAAAAGTTACAGATTTTTAAACACTTAATAACATAATGGCGTTTTTTTAAATTAAACAAGTCCTTTATTCCAGACAGAAAGAGAGGCAAAGTAAATCGGAACAGTGAAGGACAGTGGAAGGATTGATGTCGGACATCATGAGCAAACGGATTACATGAGCTGAGAAGTTTTATGCATTCGGAAAAATTCTATGGCGCAAATGACTAGGAAAAGAAATGTAATACGGCACTGGAGAAAAAACTCGAGTTCAGGCGGTGCATTGTCATGTCAGGTTGTGCAGGAAAGTCACTGCAGTCAGATATATCCGTGTAGATGGGTACTGGAGAAACAGCGGGCTGTAAAGGAGAGAGAGGTATGAGATACTTATTTAAAGTTAAAACACTGGGAAGAGGCCATCATGTTTAAATAGTGTGGAGGCATTTATATTGTGGACCTAAGAGTATTACTATAGATACTATAATAAGTATTTGGACAGTGACACAGTATTCATAATTTTGGCTCTGTGCACCACCACAAAGGATTTAAAATGAAGCAATCAAGATGTGATTGTAGTAAACCCTTACATTGATTACAATATGCAAGCTTTCGAGGCAACTCAGGCAAGATGTAATCTTTTTAGTTAGCCAATAAAAGGTGTCATTTTGCTTGGCTTTTCTCTAGTAAACCCTTTAAATTAAAATTGAAAGTCTACACTTCAAATATCATATGAGCCATTTAGGAATGGCAGCCGTTTTTATAGATGGCCCCCCTATTTTCAGAGGCTCAAAAGTATTTGGACAGAGTAACATAATCATAAATATAATGGTTGAAACTCCTTTACATTCAATGACTGCCTGAAGTCTGAACCCCTGGCCATCTCCAAATGCTGGGTTTCCACCCCATTGATGATGTGCCAGGACTTTACTGCCGCTGTCTTCAGGTGCTGCTTCTTTGTTGGACTTTCAGCCATCAGTTTTGTCTTCAGCAAGTGACATGCATGTCCAGTTGGGTTGAGGTCAGTTGGTTGACTTGGCCATTGAGGAATATTTTAGTACTTTGTGCTGATAAGCACTTGGTTTGCCATCATAGTATGTTTTGGCTCATTGTCCATCTGGACTGTGAAGTGTCGTCCTATCAGTTTTGTCTGAATCTGAGCAGATAGTATAGCACCCTGGACACTTCAGAGCTCATCTTGCAACTTCTGACAGCAGTCATATCATCAATAAACACCAGTGAGTGACTTCCATTGGCAGCCACTCATGATCATGTCACAACCCTGCCACCACCGTGTTTCACAGATGATGTGGCATTCAGGAGCTGTTTCTTCACTTCTCCATGTTGTTCTGTTTCCAACATTCTAGTATACAATGATCTTAATTTCATTTGTCCAAAGAAGACTTGTTTTCTTAAAAATGTTTTCTGGCAAATGGAATGCAGTTGACTGATTTTTTTATTATTCATTTTTCACCTTCTCTTTCTTCCTAAAGAGAATTAATATTTTAACTTAACACTGCAAAAAGGGTTTTATTTAGGAATCCAAAATCTTGGATGCTATTAGCTGTGGGCTGCCATCTTCTATAGCATTAAATGACACATTGGTACACATCACATGACTAGCAGCCATCACTGGCAAACACCCAAAGGACAAATTGGACACGTTGTGACGTCTTTAAAATAAAGATTAGTTTCTGGTAATGTTTTGTATTTTTATTCATTAGTTTTTTATGTTTTAAAACCACGCAATCATATATTAAGATCTGTATTTCCCAGAATATAACGTACAGATTTTGACTTTTAATAAAACAACTTTTGTTGATTTTTTTCAACGACATGCGTTTCATGAGTAATTCTATCCTGCTCATTTCTTCTGTTTGTTATTGTTGTGATTTACCAGCAGTGTGGTATCCCTTCATCACAGATTTTAGTTCATTGTTTCCTCACTCGTCTCTTTTACAAGACGCAAGGTATCTTTATTGTCACTGTACAATACAATGAAGTATGGTTTGGAGCAAGCCTATAGAGGCCTTAGATAAAAGAATATAAGAGCAGACAATTAACTAATTAAACATTAAACTATGAGAAGCACAGTTACTATTAACAGTTCCAAATATACACAGAGTAAAAGTAAAGGTGAACGTGTAAGCATAAAAAGAGAATTAATAAATGAAGTCGCAGTGAAGATTATGGTCAATGTAATGGCCATGAGCTCCACATGGGTCGTGTAGAAGTGTGTGACTACAGTATGTGTGGCTGATGCAGAAGTTCAGTTCAATCAGAGGTGGTCTCTGTTATATGAAGGGGCAGGGACTGCTGTGCATTTAAATGGCTGATTGCTTTGGAGTCAAAGCCTGGTACTGTGGGCATGCAGGGCTCTGAAGCGCCTGCCAGAGGGCAGAGGAGTGGAGCCTGATTTATCAGAAAATAATGGCACCACATGTGGCCCGACATCTGGTTTGAGCGAACACTGATGGGACTGGTCGCCATTGCCGGCAACTACACTGTTGATTTTAGCTATGACTGGTGATTTTGCTGGTGACATTGCCATTATCGCTTATATCTCTGCATGGCTGTGTATGCACTATCCTCCGCCTAAACCCATTTCGAAACTTGCCTGGTTTGTTCTCTGGACGCCTGAGCTGCTTGTGGCCTTGCCTACAATGTGGACTGGTAGGATATTCACATGGTTTATGTTTGTTTGGTCTTTCCTGTCGCTCACTATCCAACCTGTGACAGGCCTTCTCCAGTATTCAGCTGCTGAGCTTCTTCAACTGCGTCTCCACCAGTCTGTGCCTTTGATGTCTGTGCTTCATTTCGACCCGGACGTCATATTTCTCCCCCACCCGAGATTTCAAATGGACACCTCGAAAGGAATTAAGTCCTTCTGGTCTAACACTCCGCACCCTCCACGTAACACAGGTAGGACTGCTGACCACAGTGTGTTAGCCAGCCTAGCTCGTTTGGCTACCACTGTTGCCAAATGCGACAGAACCATTGTCAATTTCGGTCTTCTGAACATCCGGTCATTCATGAGCAAGGGGAATCTCACCCTGGATCTCCTCATTGACCGTAAGTTTGACTTTCTGTGTTTAAACGAGACATGGCAACAACCTCAAGACTTTTCTCAACTTATTGAATCCACCCCCCCCGGGGGGTTTGTTTACATCTGTCATCCCCGTGCCTCTGGCTGTGGAAGAGGAATCGCGATAATTTATCGTGAGAAGTGGAAAGTCCTGCCATTGTCTGCTCCTGCTGTTAGCTCTTTTGATTCCACTGTGTGTCAATTATCTGGGCCTATTCCTACCATCATTGCAACTGTCTACCACCCCCCTAAATCAAACGATGATTTTTTGAATGACCTTGCTACCTTTCTTACCCATTTATCTACAATTACGTCAAACATAATTCTTTTGGGGGATTTTAATATACATATGGACAATATCAAAATCCCTCTCACTAGAGACTTTTTATCTTGCCTGGAGAGTTTTGGATACCAGCAGTATACTGATGTTCCCACCCATTGTAAAGGACATATCTTGGACTTGATCTGCTACTCTGGTGTTGTCCCTCTCTATCTTACAGCAGATGAATTCACTATAACTAATCATTTTCTCCTTTTACTTAATGCTAAAGTTACTTTTTCTATTATTAAGCTCCCCCGTCTCATATCTTTTCGTAATATTAAGAGTATTAACTTGGATTTTCTTTCTTCTAGAATTGATTCACACATGGACTTTTATAATTTATCCACTCTTGAAAAATTAGTCTTATATTATAACACTGGCCTCAATGATATTCTTAATTCTCTCGCTCCATTAAAAATGAGATCTGTTTTCTTTTTCTGCCCCATGGTTTATGCCTGAACTTTGGCTTCTTAAAGCCAAGGGCAGGCAACTTGAACAAGTCAAGTCAAGTCAAGTCAAGTTGAGGAGCATGCACTGGTACAGTGTGTTGCCGCATCCACTACACGACAAAACAACTCGGGATCTCGGTTGGCAACCCTCCAGGCAGACACGTGGTCCAGTCCCACCCTCCGGAAATGACCCTCTATCTGCCGCAGCCAGGTGTTAGTGGGTGACCACTTGGCCTGGTCCAGCCACTCGGGTCCCCAACAATGAGGATCTTACAAGCCGGATCACCCTTGGAGAAACGCGCCACATGGCCTTAGTGCTGTAACTGATGCTCCCTCACAATGCAAGTATTGTGCCTCATTTGGGACTCCATGAGCAACCGCTTATTCGACATAAAGTCAAACCAACGGTACCCAAGGATTCTCCAAAGAGACACAGTACCAAAGGAGTCCAGTCTTTGTCTTAGGTCACTGGATAGCATCCAAGTCTCGCACCTATATAGCAAGACATGAAGCACCAGGACTCTAAAGACTTGGACCTACGCCCTTTTGCATAGATATCAAGAGCACCACACCACCATTTCCAGCGACCTCATGATCCCCCATGTTCTCCCAAATCGTCTACTGACTTCATAGGAAGAGTCACAGAGACATGAATGTCACTACCAAGGTAAGTAAACCTCTCGACAAGGTCGACACTCTCTCTGCAGACAGACCCACTGCTGATGGCTGTGCCTAAGAGGTCATTAAAGGCCTGGATGTTGGTTTTTATCCAGGACACACACAATCCCAGACGCTCAGACTCCTCGCTCGGTCTCTCAAGCGCCCCAATCAAAGCCTCAATTGACTCCGCGAAGATCATAGCATCGGCAGCAAAGTCAAGATCCATTAATTTTTCTTCACCAACAGATGCCCCACAGCCGCTGGACCCCACGACCTTGCCCAACACCCAATCCATACAAGCATTGAACAGAGTAGGAGCAAAAACATACCCCTGATGAACCCCAGCATCAACTGGGAAAAACGCAGAGGTCCTGCCTCCAACTTGAACGGTTATATAAAAAAAACTGGACACTTTGTCCACAAAGAGATGCATAAAAGTCACGTATTTTATTATAAGGACTGGATAGCTCAAACCAAATCCAACTATTACACTCAGTTAAAGACTTGGCGTTACCTTGGTGTTTACAAGAAATTGTTTTCATTACTTAATAATGTTACACAACCTCCAGACTCTTTACCATCTCACCTTTACTCGACTGCAATTCTCTTATGTCCTTTTTTAATGAGAAAATCCAGAGGATACATCAGCACCTCGGTCCAGATTCTCTCTGTATTTCCTCTGAACTACACTCGCCTTTTCACTCATTTTCCTCTTTCCAGCTTCCCACCTTCTCAGAAATCTCAGATCTCATCTGCAAATCTAAGCCATTCACTTGACAGCTGGACCCCCTTCCCACAGTTGTGGTTAAAGCCTGCCTTCCCTCTCTGGTCCCTCTTATTTCTGCTATAATTTACTCTTCTCTCACTACTGGTACTGTTCCTTCATCTTTTAAAACTGCTGCAATAACCCCAATACTGAAAAATCCTGGTGCTGATCCAACTATCAATAATTTTTGCCCTATTTCTAATCTGCCCTTCTTGAAAAAATAGTTGCTATCTAACTTCACTCCCATTTATCTCATAATAATCTGTATGTACAGTTCCAGTCTGGTTTTCTATAGTACATAATAATCTGTATGAACAGTTCCAGTCTGGTTTTCCATAGTACACAAACTGCAATTCTTAAAATTACTAGCGACCTTCTTATGGTTGCTGATTCTGGTTTAATTACTGTTGTCATCCTCCTTGATCTGAGTGCAGCCTTTGATACTATTTGTCATACCACTCTCCTTAATAGATTATCTTTGATTGGAGTTACCCAGACTCCACTAGATTGGTTTAGATCCTACCTCTCAGGCTGCACTCGGTTCACTCAGCTTAAAACTTTCACATCCCAACCCACCGCTCTTATTTCAGGTGTGCCCCTGGGCTCTGTTCTGGGGCCTCTTTTTATTATTTACCTTCTTCCCCTTGGCAATATCTTTCGTAAATATAACATTAATTTTCACTGTTAAGCCGATGACACCCATCTCTACCTTGCTAGTAAACCCACTTCTTCTTTTCCACCATCTTCGCTTATCGACTACATTGCTGAAATTAAATCCTGGTTTTCTTCAAATTTTCTTAAATTAAACAGTGACAAAACTGAGGTTCTTCTCATTGGTACAAAATCATCATCATTATCCAAAGCCAATAATCTTTCACTTGCTATTGATAACTCCTTTGTTTTCCCATCACCTCAGGTCAAGAGTCTGGGTGTCATTAATAACATCACCCAGTCTGCTTACTTCCACCTACGTAATATTAATCGCATCCGCCCCTCCCTCACTCCCCATACCACTGCCATTTTTGTTCACAGTCTTGTTACTTCTCATCTGGACTATTGCAATTCATTCCTCTTTGGTCTCTGTAATAAATCGCTTCATAAGCTTCAGCTAATCCAGAATTCTGCTGCTCGCATCATTACTTGAACCCCGTCTATTCACCATATTACTCCGGTCTTGCAGCAGCCTCATTGGCTCCTGATTACGTTTCCAATTGATTTTAAAATTCTGTTGTTAACATTTAAGGCCATTCATAACCTCGCCCCTCCATATCTGTCCGACCTTCTTCATGTTGGCATTCCATCCTGTAACCTTAGACCCTCTTCCTCCATCCATCTGACCTTCCCTCTCTCCCGTCTGACCACCATGGGGAGCCAAGCATTCAGCCGTTCTGCTCCAAAGCTCTAGAACTCGCTACCTACTGCACTTAGAAATATTGAATCTTCAACTTTCAAATGTAAACTTAAAACCCATCTGTTTAAAATTGCTTTTTCTTTATGATTACAGTGGCTTTGTTTGGTTTCAGTTTTTACATTTTCTGTATTTTCTGATGTTTTAAGTTTTATTTATAATGTGTTTTTTATTTATTGTTTGTTTGATGTCCTTGAATGCTTAGAAATGCTCCTTGTATAAATAAAACATATTATTAAATGCTATGGCCAAGGTGGGTTTGATCTTTACAGATATTCTTTGCTTTTCTGCTGCAGTGGGTAGTGTAGATATCTTCCAGTGATAGTAGCTGAGCGCCAGCAATTCTCTGAGTTATTCTGATGATACGCTGGAGGGCCTTCCTGTTCTCTGAGTACCACACTGTAAAGCAATACGTGATGACAGACTATGGTGCACCTGTAGAAGGTAACCAGCAGTTGTGGGAGTTGTGTCTTCTTCAGGCTCGTCAGAAAGTGAAGCCTCTGAAAACCTTTCTTGGCCATGTTTGTTGTCCATGACAGGTCCTAGCTGATGTGGATTCCCAAGAATCTGAATCATCCTCTCACCGTTAATGCTTATGGGATGGTGTCCACTGTAGTTCAGTCTTCTGATGTCCAGAACCAGTTCCTTTGTTTTCTAGGAACTGAGTACAAGGTTGTTGTTGTGGCTCCAACTCTTCAGGTTCTTGTTCTCTTCTCTATAGGCTACTGCATCATTATTGGAGATCAGGCCTATCACTGTGGTGTCGTCTGCAAAGTTATTATGATGTTAGTATAATGGATAGGTTTGCAGTCGTTTGTGAAGAGGGAGAAAAGGAGAGGGCTCAGCACACAGACCTGTGGCGCCCCAGTATTTACTGTAACTGATGAAGAGAAATGCTCACCCATGTGCACAGTTTGTGGTCTGTTAGTGAGAAAATCTAAAATCCAGTTGCACAAGTGTGAGTTGTGACAACAAGTTGTTTAGTGTGATAGCCATGTTGTTGGGGGTTTGCATTGAAGGCAAAGCTGTAGTTGACGAACAGCATCCGCACAAAACTGACCCTCTGCTCCAGGTGTGACAGGGAAGTGTGAAGGGCAAGTGAGATGGTGTCCTCAGTAGACCGGTTTGTCCTGTAAGTGAACTGGTATGGGTCCAGGGAGGTGGGGATGTTGCTCTTAATGTGTCTGAGGACAAGCCGTTCAAAGCACTCAGAACAATAGGGGTCAGGTCCACTCAGGGACCTCGCCACTGCCTGTTTTGGAATAGCGGCAAGTGGGGACAGGGATGGCTGGTGAATGCTGCTGTCTGCTGTTCCACACAAGGCTTCAGTTGTGCAGTTGCTCCTTTCTGTCCTCTTCATGCTGATTGCTTCCTAGCCTGACCCTAAAACCGCCAACCCTGTCTTAGTGTCTTTTTCTCCCCTATTAGATTTGTAAAAGCACTTTTTAAAAAATTTGTAATACACTTTTAGTGGATCACTACAAACCAGTGGCAGCAAATATTCAAATAGATAGATAGATACTTTATTAATCCCAAGGGGAAATTCACATACTCCAGCAGCAGTATACTGATAAAGAACAATATTAAATTAAAGAGTGATAATGCAGGTATACAGACAGACAATAACTTTGTATAATTTTAACGTTTATCCCCCCCGGGTGGAATGATAGAACATCTGCAGCATCTTATTGCAGATTGTTTTGAAGGCCTTTGTTTCCAGTCGAGTCTCATGTTCCTTTAGTTACAGTACCTGATTATTTGATTGAATTGTATTATGATTCTGATAGTCATTATTTATTAAGGCTGCTACTTCAGCAGAGTTTAAGGTAAGCTGTAACAGTAAAAATCGAAGATAGTTGGGAAAAAATGACATGATCGTCAATGCAGGATCAATATCAGGCTTAGTAAAACAACATTTTTTTTTTCATAGGTTTTCTGATGTGGACTTGTAGATGAGGCATTGTGGACCTGCACGGCCAGAAAAACGGAGTCTTGTACGCCTCATCTTGTAATGTGGTATTGCAGAAAAAATATATAAGCCATACAGCCCTCTCATTTACTGCAAATTAACTTCAGTCAAATATAAAAAGGGAAAAATAAAGAGAAATGTAAATTAAAATAGCTTGCCATATTTTCCCTGAATATACCGTAAACCACGAGCTAGAAGTTTAAGTTAAAAGACATGATCAAAAATGACACTACAGATTATTACTGTTACTGATGAGATTAAATTATCATCTGTAGATATACTTTTCTTTTTTAATAAATTTCATTGCATCATCGGGCAGATGTACAACTGACACAGTGGAGTTGCTGCTAGCAGAGGTTGTCGGTGTTGAAATTCTTTGTCGTCAGATATTATTTTTGAGTTATTGTGGCAGGTCTGGGGTGTAACACAGCTTTTGCCCATTAACGTTTCTAACTGCATCTCATTAGTACTCCATTCAAGGTGCCACTTGCACAAATTGTCTGAAAACACAATAAAAAAAGACCTCCATAATTTGAAGTTTGTACATCTCTGCTTTAATCTGTGCACAGAGAGATTCTGACATTCAGCCCCAAATGGGTTATCAAGCACCCCAGTGCACTCAAGTAAAGAGATGCTTGCCAGCCTGCTTCTGTCCAGGTGGGCCAGGTTCAGGGCTGGGAATCCCACCGTCCAAAGGTTCTTTCATTTACAGTGCTGCCTCAATGCCACAATAGCAGTATAAAAACCACAATATCAAGCACACAAGTCCATCCCAACACAAATAAGAAGTGGATGTTAATCCTGAATTAAAGAATCTTTCAGCAAACAATTCCATAATTAGCTTCTACAACGAGGTCCAAGATAAAAGTCAACAGTCAGCTGAGCTGTTCTTGGTGCTCCAGCCATTATGTTCTCTGAGTGCTGTCAGAGCATCAAGAAGATTGGACTGGGAAATGTTATGGAGGACCACACTTCAGAAGTCCCAGAGTCGAGTAGATCAGCAGCTGTGGTGGTGCTCCTGCTGTGAGGTTCAAATGCCAGAGTGTGTTGTCACTCTTTTATAACTTTAAGACAGTACAGTCTTTTTAGAGCAACCCAGTCAGGCTCTAAGTAGGCACTTCACCCATATCACCCGCCTCAATCCCTGTGCTAGAAAGAACCTCATCAGCATTTCACTTGGCACCACTCAAGACACACGTTTTCATTGTGTAATAATGGAATGGAAACAAAAGCAAGAGTTTATAAAAAAAAAAAAAAGAAAGAAAAACAAGCAATGTAGCCTAAGTAATAAATACTGTATATCCAAACACATTTCCTCTGTGATAATAAAAATCCACCTAATCTAGAAATGATACATTAAAGAAAAACAATTTATAAGGAGGTTATAGGAGTGCAAAGCTGGTGGAATTCACCAAACCACATATTAATTAACTCCATGAATGCTTACAGCGCTCCTCCAAATAAAATGGAAGGTAGATACAATCTGTAATGGGCTGGTTTTAAAAATGGTTACCCCTTCTTACTGGTTACGAGGCCAAGCATCTCAGTGAATGCCGCTGAAGCAGTCAGACTAATGCAATGAACAGGGAACTGCAAAATGAGGATGGTGACGTACTGCATAACTGTTTGTTTATTTATTTTTGTGAGATGGTGTAAAATTTTAATTTTCCCTTGGGGGTAAATAAAGTATCTATCTATCTATCTATCTATCTATCTATCTATCTATCTATCTATCTATCTATCTATCTATCGGTTTTGTAGTTATCCATTATTTGCTTTTAAATGTTTTGGTACTGGTACTGGTACTGAGCTCCCAAAGCTGGTATTGATACCAAAGTCTAAAAATCCAGCACTAGTCACTGGTGGTCCCACTTCATCTTGAGGCACAGACCTGGATGCCGCTGCCTTGATCAGCTACAACAGCCTCCTCCTCTATAAGTGCTCGCCATTAAACCCTGTAACCTTGTTACTTGTTCTAAACCTTGGATCGATGAATGAAGCCATGTCCAACAGACCATTTGTATCATGGTCACCATATTTCTCACTCAGATAAATTTAATGGTCCTGATTATTAAATCAGGACCATCCAGCATCGCATGTAATGCAGCTGATTATACATACATCAAGGTATAGAGTGTATTTTTTTGGTTCAGATGCCTGATCAGGTTGCTGTCATCCTCCTGAACTGAGAAGATGCTGATGTTGAAGAACAGATACAACCCAGGTTTGATATAGCAAATGGTGACAAGTGCTTCATCTGACAGGACATCTGTAAATTACAGGGGGGTTTGGGTTGAGAGCCTTGGGGATTGACTAAATCAGAGGCCAAAACTTGGGAAATAGCTCTCTGCAGCTCCAGTACCCTCTCTATGATCTTATGTCCTTTCTTGTGGGAGACTCGGTGATGAGCTGATGTACATGAACATTCAGCTCTGTCTGAGCACTGGCCAGTTCTTTCCTTCTTTTCCAGCTGTATGAGAAGCTGTTCACAATCTTATTGTAGACCTCAACAGCTCGTTCAACTGTGGGGTCTCTCATACTTCTCTCTGTGAGGAGAACGAATACAATATTACATACACAACATCTATGCACAATATACAGTATGATTGTGTATATCACAGCATACAAGGAGATTCACTTGAAAGAGGCCCTGTTCTGTTCTGTAATTACTCTCCCGAGGAACGAAGCAATCTGAACGAAACAACATGCAATGTGCTCCTCAGTGTATATGGAGCTTTGAACAAGCCAGGATGCCCCTGCATCGGAGCAATGAGTATAAAGTACAAAATGTACATTTCTGACCACTTTTGGGCTATTTCCATTAACTGGAAGTGATACAGTGCATCCAGAAAGTATTCACAGCGCATCACTTTTTCCACTTTTTGTTATGTTACAGCCTTATTCCAGAATGGATTAAATTCATTTTTTTCCTCAGAATTCTACACACAACACCTCATAATGACAATGTGAAAAAAGTTTACTTGAGGTTTTTGCAAATTTATTAAAAATAAAAAAACTGAGAAATCACATGTACATAAGTATTCACAGCCTTTGCTTAATACTTTGTCGATGCACCTTTGGCAGCAATTACAGCCTCAAGTCTTTTTGAATATGATGCCACAAGCTTGGCACACCTCTCCTTGGCCAGTTTCGCCCATTCCTCTTTGCAGCACCTCTCAAGCTCCATCAGGTTGGATGGGAAGCGTCGGTGCACAGCCATTTTAAGATCTCTCCAGAGATGTTCAATCAGATTCAAGTCTGGGCTCTGGCTGGGCCACTCAAGGATATTCACAGAGTTGTCCTGAAGCCACTCCTTTGATATCTTGGCTGTGTGCTTAGGGTTGTTGTCCTGCTGAAAGATGAACCGTCGCCCCAGTCTGAGGTCAAGAGCGCTCTGGAGCAGGTTTTCATCCAGGATGTCTCTGTACATTGCTACAGTCATCGTTCCCTTTATCCTGACTTGTCTCCCAGTCCCTGCCACTGAAAAACGTCCCCACAGCATGATGCTGCCACCACCATGCTTCACTGTAGGGATGGTATTGGCCTGGTGATGAGCGGTGCTTGGTTTCCTCCAAACATGACGCCTGGCATTCACACCAAAGAGTTCAATCTTTGTCTCATCAGACCAGAGAATTTTCTTTCTCATCGTCTGAGAGTCCTTCAGGTGCCTTTTGGCAAACTCCAGGTGGGCTGCCATGTGCCTTTTACTAAGGAGTGGCTTCCGTCTGGCCACTCTACCATACAGGCCTGATTGGTGGATTGCTGCAGAGATGGTTGTCCTTCTAGAAGGTTTTCCTCTCTCCACAGAGGACCTCTGGAGCTCTGACAGAGTGACCATCAGGTTCTTGGTCACCTCCTTGACGAAGGCCCTTCTCCCCAGATCGCTCAGTTTAGATGGCTGGGCCAGCTCTAGGAAGAGTCCTGGTGGTTTCGAACTTCTTCCACTTGCGGATGATGGAGGCCACTGTGCTCATTGGGACCTTCAAAGCAGCAGAAATTTTTCTGTAACCTTCCCCGGATTTGTGCCTCGAGACAATCCTGTCTCGGAGGTCTACAGACAATTCCTTTGACTTCATGCTTGGTTTGTGCTCTGACATGAACTGTCAACTGTGGGACCTTATATGGACAGGTGTGTACCTTTCCAAATCATGTCCAGTCAACTGAATTTACCACAGGTGGACTACAATGAAGCTGCAGAAACATCTCAAGGATGATCAGGGGAAACAGGATGCACCTGAGCTCAATTTTGAGCTTCATGGCAAAGGCTGTGAATACTTATGTACATGTGCATGTCATTATGGGGTGTTGTGTGTAGAATTAAGAGGAATAAAATGAATTTAATCAATTTTGGAATAAGGCTGTAACATAACAAAATGTGGAAAAAGTGATGCGCTGTGAATACTTTCCGGATGCACTTTACGTTTTATTCAGCTGCAGAGTCTGATTTATTCAACTTTAATGTTAATGTCAATGTCAATCTATTTATATAGCATATATAAAACAACATAGGAATGCTGTGGCCAAAGTGCTTTACAATAAAAGAAGAAAAATCATACAATTAACATACAGTGGTGTGAAAAACTATTTGCCCCCTTCCTGATTTCTTATTCTTTTGCATGTTTGTCACACAAAATGTTTCTGATCATCAAACACATTTAACCATTAGTCAAATATAACACAAGTAAACACAAAATGCAGTTTGTAAATGGTGGTTTTTATTATTTAGGGGAAAAAAAAATCCAAACCTACATGGCCCTGTGTGAAAAAGTAATTGCCCCCTGAACCTAATAACTGGTTGGGCCACCCTTAGCAGCAATAACTGCAATCAAGCGTTTGCGATAACTTGCAATGAGTCTTTTACAGCGCTCTGGAGGAATTTTGGCCCACTCATCTTTGCAAAATTGTTGTAATTCAGCTTTATTTGAGGGTTTTCTAGTATGAACCGCCTTTTTAAGGTCATGCCATAGCATCTCAATTGGATTCAGGTCAGGACTTTGACTAGGCCACTCCAAAGTCTTCATTTTGTTTTTCTTCAGCCATTCAGAGGTGGATTTGCTGGTGTGTTTTGGGTCATTGTCCTGTTGCAGCACCCAAGATCGCTTCAGCTTGAGTTGACGAACAGATGGCCGGACATTCTCCTTCAGGATTTTTTGGTAGACAGTAGAATTCATGGTTCCATCTATCACAGCAAGCCTTCCAGGTCCTGAAGCAGCAAAACAGCCCCAGACCATCACACTACCACCACCATATTTTACTGTTTGTATGATGTTCTTTTTCTGAAATGCTGTGTTCCTTTTACGCCAGATGTAACGGGACATTTGCCTTCCAAAAAGTTCAACTTTTGTCTCATCAGTCCACAAGGTATTTTCCCAAAAGTCTTGGCAATCATTGAGATGTTTCTTAGCAAAATTGAGACGAGCCCTAATGTTCTTTTTGCTTAACAGTGGTTTGTGTCTTGGAAATCTACCATGCAGGCCGTTTTTGCCCAGTCTCTTTCTTATGGTGGAGTCGTGAACACTGACCTTAATTGAGGCAAGTGAGGCCTGCAGTTCTTTAGACGTTGTCCTGGGGTCTTTTGTGACCTCTCGGATGAGTCGTCTCTGCGCTCTTGGGGTAATTTTGGTCGGCCGGCCACTCCTGGGAAGGTTCACCACTGTTCCATGTTTTTGCCATTTGTGGATAATGGCTCTCACTGTGGTTCGCTGGAGTGCCAAAGCTTTAGAAATGGCTTTATAACCTTTACCAGACTGATAGATCTCAATTACTTCTGTTCTCATTTGTTCCTGAATTTCTTTGGATCTTGGCATGATGTCTAGCTTTTGAGGTGCTTTTGGTCTACTTCTCTGTGTCAGGCAGCTCCTATTTAAGTGATTTCTTGATTGAAACAGGTGTGGCAGTAATCAGGCCTGGGGGTGGCTACGGAAATTGAACTCAGGTGTGATACACCACAGTTAGGTTATTTTTTAACAAGGGGGCAATTACTTTTTCACACAGGGCCATGTAGGTTTGGATTTTTTTTCTTCCTAAATAATAAACACCACCATTTAAAAACTGCATTTTGTGTTTACTTGTGTTATATTTGACTAATGGTTAAATGTGTTTGATGATCAGAAACATTTTGTGTGACAAACATGCAAAAGAATAAGAAATCAGGAAGGGGGCAAATAGTTTTTCACACCACTGTAAGTAACATAACTAGAAATAATATAAATGAAAATAAATAAAATAATAAATAGAAGTAAGATTACATAATCACAATGAGGAAACCATCAGTATTACTGAAGGTCACGGAAAGCAAGTGAATAGAAATGAGTCTTTAATCTTGTTTTAAACAGTTCAGTTGTAGACGACTCCTTTATGTGATGAGGTAAAGAGTTCCACAGGCGAGGAGCAGCAGCTGTGAAGGCCCTGTCCCCCTTGGTTTTACACTTGGTACGAGGGACAACAAGAGACAACTGACCAGAAGATCTAAGCACTCTAGATGGCTGGTGTAAAGCACACAATTCAGATAAATAGGCAGGAGCAAGCCCGTGTAAAGATTTAAAAACTAGCAACAAGATTTTAAAATCAATTTGAAAACTGACAGGCAGCCAGTGTAAAGAGGTTAATATTGGAGAAACAGAATCAGACTTTCTTGCCCCAACCAGAAAGCGAGCGGCAGTATTCTGGACCAACTGTAACCTGTGTATCAGGGATTTGCTAATCCCAGAATCCAGCGAGTTGCAGTAATCAAGGCAAGAAAAGATAAAAGCATGAGTAGCTTTCTCAAAATCCCTAGAAGATAAAAAAGGTTTGATCTTACCTAAAAGATGAAGCTGGAAAATGTAACTTTTGACTACGGAATTAATCTGTTTCTCAAAAGAGAGGTTACTGTCAAAGATTACACCAAGATGGTGGACTTGATTGCGGTTTGCAAAAGACAGAGAAAGAGCTGAGAAGTCCAAGACCAATTTAGGCTTTAGCTGATGGACCCACTGTAAGCATCTCCATTTTATTTTGATTCAGATCAAAAAAATTATTAGCCATCCAGGATCTTAGTTCAAAAAGACAGTTGTGCAGTTGATTTATTGCAGATGGGAATATAAACCTGTGTATCATCAGCATAGGGCGGCACAAAGGCGCAGTGGTAGCACTGCTGCCTTGCAGTTAGGAGACCTGAGTTCGCTTCCCGGGTCCTCCCTGCGTGGAGTTTGCATGTTCTCCCCGTGTCTGCGTGGGTTTCCTCTGGGCGCTCCGGTTTCCTCCAAAGACTTGCAGGTTAGGTGGATTGGCGATTCTAAATTAGCCCTAGTGTGTGCTTGGTGTGTGGGTGTGTTTGTGTGTGTCCTGCGGTGGGTTGGTACCCTGCCTTGTGCCCTGTGTTGGCTGGGATTGGCTCCAGCAGACCCCCGTGACCCTGTGTTCGGATTCAGCGGGTTGGAAAATGGATGGATGGATGGATGGATGGATGGATGGTATCATCAGCATAGCAGTTAAAAGAAATGTTAAGTTTCCTAAACATAGTTCCAATAGGGTGAAGGTATATAGAGAATAAGATAGGACCCAAAATGGATCCCTGAGGAACACCACATTTAAGAGGAGCAGTAGACGAAAAAGAGGAATTTACAGTCACTGAAAAGTGTCTACCAGTTAGATATGACCTGAACCAGTTAAGAGCAGTCCCTTTAAGCCTAAAAAGGTGTTCAAGCTGCAACAGCAATATCTCATGGTCAATAGTGTCAAAGGCAGCGGACAGGTCAAGGAGGACAAGGACTGCAGCGCCACCTGAGTCAGTAATAATAGAGATGTCATTGAATACTTTCAGGAGGGCCGTCTCAACACCATGATAACGCCTAAAGCCAGATTGGTAGATCTCAAAAAAAATTATTGGAGTTAAGGTGATCAACCAATTGATTATAAATAATTCTTTCTAATATTTTAGCCAGAAATGGCAATTAGGAAATAGGGCGAAAATTGGCTAAACTCCAGGATCTAATTCTGCCTTTTTTAGACAGGGACGCACCGCAGCATGTTTAAAAAATGAGGGCACAACCCCCACACTAATAGAATCATTGATAATGGCTAGTAAAGGTGGTCCCAAAACATCAAAGGCTTCCACTAAGAGGCGTGGTGGTACAATAACAAGAGGACTGAGAGCTGGTGTAAGGGTGTCAATAGTTCTTTTTAGCTGTGAAAGTGAGACAAGATCAAAAGATTCGAAGAATATGCCATGATTAACAGTAGGAAGTTCATAGGCAGTTGGAACAATACCACAGTGGATAGTATCAATTTTACTGACAAAGAATGAAAGAAACTACTCACATGAAAGAACAGTGCTATTTAATCCCGTCACAGAATGAGGGTGAATGGTCGCATTAATTAAATTAAATAAGACCCTAGGATTCTTAGAATGACGGGATACTAAATCAGCGAAGAAGTCACGTTTAGCTGTCTTAACTGCAACCTGGAAGTTGAATAGAGAAGTCCTAAAAATCTGTTTAGAAACAATCAGTCCATCTTTTTTCCAACGCCGTTCCACAGTTCGACAGGCGTGGCATAGCGGTTACGTAGTTTCATTTAGCCTGGGAGCAGGTCTTCCTTTATTACAGTGCGGAGCAATTGAGTCTAAGACCGTTTTACAAGAACAATTAAATTCTAAAACAGAATCATCGATATCATCATATTGGACATGTACATCAAGACTAGAGAATATGGTTTTAAAATCGGATATAATAGAAAAATTAAAAAAGCGAGAACAGCATGGAACACAAATAGTAGTAGGGACATCTACAGTAATATTCAAATCCATCATTATAGAAAAGTGATCAGTAAAAGAAATATCACATAAATCAATATTATTAACTGAAATATCACGTGTAAGAATGAGATCAAAGGTGTGAGCGAGAGAGTAAGTTGGCGTATTAATATGCTGGATAAAATCAAATGAGTCCAATGGTGATAAAAAGTCATTGACCAAAGGTTTCGATTGACAACAAACGTGAATGTTAAAATCACCAACAATAAATATTTTGTCATGAGAGAGGGTGATATCAGCCAGGAGATCAGAGAATTCAGAAATGAAGATATCATTAATTACAGGCGGTCTATAAACCACAGCAAACAAAGAAGGGGAGCTGCACACTTTGAATAGTTGCAGTTCGAAGCTACTAAACGGACCCTTTGTAAGGCTCCGACACAAGAACATACTTTTAAAAACAGTGGTAATGCCCCCACCACGACGAGTCAGCCGTGGAGAGTTTAAAAATGAATAACCTGATGGTACCAAGTCAGTAAAACATGAATAGTCACCATTTACAATCCAGGTCTCAGTGATGAAAAAGAAATCCAGTTTATTTGAGATAATAAAATCTTGCAGAATAAAAGTTTTATTAGACACTGATCTCACATTCAAGAGAACAGCCTTGATAGAGGTAGAAGAGTTGCTGCGGGATGAGCACAGGTGAGCGTGCGAAGATTAGCAGCGTTTACTCCCCGAGAGCACACCGAGGAAGAGTGATGCCGCTTTGAAATGGAGAAATTAAATCCGGTATCCAGCACCCTTGGACCAGGGATGGAGTCCTGTGCAGGAGAAGATGGGTCATAGACGACTCGCAGGCATTGGGAATTCAAGCTTTGGGACTTGAGTCAGCATTGTTTAACAGCAATATCGTCTCTTTTTCCATGGCAGCAGCTGATACAGGTGAACACCGGCATCCAGGTGAAGAAGTCAGGACATGAATAAAACAAAGGTGGAGGTTCACATAATATCCCATCAGGAGAGGAAAATAAGCAAGAAAATATGTTAAGTAAAGAATCACGATCATAGGGCAGTGGCCGTTGAGATAAACTAATACAGTGGTACCTCGGTATACGTCTGCTTTGAATAAGTCCAACTTGGTATACATCCTGTTTGGACGTGAAAAATTTTGCTTGGCATACGACCTTTGTTTGGAATACGACTCGCATGCTAGAACACCACGTGTGGTATAGCGGGTCTGTGGATTCAATAAAAGGGCCAGGTTTTAACCCGTATAGCCATGTCAATCTCCGTGGGCGCGAGTGCACAACCGTGGAGAAGTTAATGAGGTAGCTGGAGCGAGTCGCACCTGCACAGGTGGGCTGTGATCGGGAAGAGTGAGACTGCATTTTTAACCTCAGATTTTATCGGATTTATTTATTGTTGTTTTTATCCCCACAGAACACTTGTTTTTATGGATATATATTAAATAATTATTTATTGAAACCAGATGCACTGCATTTTTTGTTTGGACTCTGATTTTTGTTTTAAATAAAAGCACTTGGCATTCTTGCACTATCCCCTGGCTTCATTTGAGAATTGTCCTCATTTGTTAGCTCATCTCGGTGACATTACTGATGCTGTCGGGTTCAGGGCTGCCCGTAAGGATGTATGGGAGCGTAGAGCGGACCTGCATCGTCCCACCATGCGCTACCCTATGCTGCCCACGAGCGACAGTATGCCAGTTGCCAACACGCGCTATAACTGTATGTGAATTTTCACTTGATTTTGTGTTTTTTCGCGTAAATTTGAATTGATTGTTGAAAAGTATGAAGGTGGCGTGCATATCCGGGACATGGCTGCTGCATACCGTATGCCGAGAACGACGGTATCTACGATTGTGAAAAACAAAACGTTAAGTGAGGTTAAATTTTAATTTATTTCATCTAATTGCTTTTTTATTTATGTATTTTAGTATTAAGCAGTGTATAAATTATTTTATACAACTCCATCAATGTATAATATACCAATAACAATAGGATTTTTTTTCATTGGAACAGATTAATCATTTTCCCTTTATTTCTTATGGGAAAAATTTGTTTGGTATACGTCCTGTTTGGTATAGGTCAAAGGATCTGGAACGGATTAAGGATGTATACCGAGGTACCACTGTACATAAAAACAAAGTTAAAACAGATTAACGAGACGAGTAGATGGCCAGCCACACCAGTTGGCGACATCTTAGTATCTCAAATAAGGACAATTCACTGATGAGCCACTGAGCTTGTGGCTGCTGAGTCTCCGCCGGCAACGCGAGCAATGGGTGAGTCGGGAAGAAAGAGAAGGAGGAGTTAATCTGCATTTTTTAAAAAAAAATTATTTATTAATTTATTGTAATCATTCTGTACAAATAGATCAATTTATAACAAAAAAAAATTGAAGACAAATCAAACCCCACCCCTGAGAAGGAGAGCTTAGCCAAAGGAGAATTACTTAGGGCTTTTTAATAAGGCAACAATAATCTGCATTTTTAACCTCAGATTTTTAATGGATTTATTTATTGCTTATTTTTATTCCCACTTTTCGTTGGATTTTATGGATTTATTTATGTACTTCTTTTAGAACTGCACAATTGACACTTTTGTTGATTTTACTTTTGTTTTGACTGGTTTTTAATAAAAGCACTTGAACACTTTTTCCACCATCCTCTGGCCTCATCAGTGAATTGTCCTCATATGTCAGCTCATCTCGGTCATAACTATCGACGGTGTTAGTTCAGCAGACTCCCATGTGGGAAGAGGGAGTCTGTAGGGGACCGGCATTGTCACAATATTATTAATTTGATTTGTTGTGGTTCTTTAATGTACAGAATTTTAAAATGTATTCATTGTCTTGTGGTTTACTCCTCAAATATCCATCCCCATCGAGGGGAGACCACTCCCAATTTTTTTTAAACAGAAGATAAAGATTCTTTTAATTAATATCCTGGAAATCTGAAAGTTTGTCTCTCATTGTGAGTTTCTTTCCACAGTAGTACGCTATTATACACTAAATGATTATCTCTTGTCAGTTCTCTTTCAAAACTTTATATATTTACATGAAATTTTGTATCTGTCTATTTCTGCAGATTTACAAGAAAGTCACACAGTCTCTCCATCATTATTTCCTCTTCACTGTAAGCCACGGGAAAATGAAAACGTGAAAAAGTTGAAGTTTGGTGCAGAAGTTTTGTTGCCAGCCTCTTTGCCATGTAGTTCTCTGCCTTTTGAAAAATTAACTAGTACAAATGCACTCAGTGCACAACATCAGGTGTATGATACAGATGTCACAGCTTCTAAACAGAAATTTAAAACCAAACATAAGTGGAGTCACACAAGGCAAAAATCCTACTGCTGTACTGAATGTAGCAAACAATTCTCACAAGCTGACCACCTTCAGACTCACACAAGAAATCACACTAGAGTGAACCTATTTTGCTGTACTGAATGTGGCAAAGAATTCTTCACCAGTGGCGATCTTCAAACCCACAAAAGAATTCATACTGGAGAGAAGCCATATTGCTGTTCTGAATGTGACAGGCGATTTTGTAACAAGAGCAGTCTTAAGAACCACACAAAAGTTCACACTGGAGAGAAGCCATATTGCTGTTCTGAATGTGGCAAACGATTCTCAAGGAACTGCAATTTTCAGATACATGCAAGAATTCATACTGAAGAGAAGCCATATTCTTGTTCTGACTGTGGTAGGCAATTCTCGCAAAAAGGGCATGTTCAGAGCCACATGAGAATTCATACTGGAGAGAAGCCATATTGCTGCTCTGAATGCGGCAAAAAATTCTCTAATAAACGCAATCTTCAAACCCACAGCAGAATTCACACTGGGGAGAAGCCATTTTGCTGTACTGAATGTGGAAAACAATTTTCTACAAGTAGCCATCTTCAATTCCACACACGAATTCATACTGGAGAGAAGCCATACTGCTGTATGGAATGTGGCAAACTATTCTCCAGGAGTAACAATCTTAATTCCCACAAGAGAATTCACACTGGGGAGAAACCACATTGCTGTCCAGATTGTGGCAAACGATTCTTCACCAGTAGTAATCTTCAGAGCCACACAAGAATTCATACTGGAGAAAAGCGGTTCAGCTGTTCTGACTGTGGTAAAAGATTCTTTGACAACTGTGGTCTTAAGATCCATAGAAGAATTCACACTGGAGAGAAGCCATATTGCTGTTCTGAATGTGGTAAACGATTCTCTACAAGTAGCTATCTTCAGACTCACAGAAGAGTTCATACAGGAGAGAAGCCATATTGCTGTTCTGAATGTGATAAACGTTTCAGTACCAGTGGTGATCTACAAACCCACAGACGGATTCACACTGGTGAGAAACCATATTGCTGTTCTCAATGTGACAAACGATTCTGCACCAGTAGCAGTCTTAAGACACACTTTCGAATCCACAGTGGAGAAAGTAAATACAGAACTAAACAGCAAAACATGACTGAACAGAAAAGGAATGGATTTAAAGTGGAACATAATCTGTCATAATGAGATACTGGCAAAAACAATGAATGTTTTGAAGAATTAAAGCAAAGCATAGAAGCACAAATGAGGTAAAGTGACAGCAGAATCTTAAGTTATACAAGCAACACAGTAATCTCGATAATATCATCCCTGCTATACAACAAGCAGAGACTAGAAAATAAAACATAGTAAAACATTTCCTCACTACAAACCAAGAGTGAGGGCCTACCTACAACCACACGCTCATTCAGGAAGTGGTTCCCTGAAGCAGAGCAGGCACTGAGAGACTGCTTTGGAACTACAGACTGGGATATCCTGCAGGGATCATATAGTGAGAACATTGAGGAGGTTGTTGACTGCACTACAGACTACATCAACTTCTGTATGGACATTGTAGTTCCAGTAAGAACTGTACGCTGCTATGCTAACAACAAGCCATGGATTACAAGTGACATCAAGGGCATTTTGAACCAGAAGAAAAGGGCTTTTAAAGGCGGTGATCAACATGAGCTCAAGTGCGTGCAGAAGGGACTCAGAGTCTAGCTCAGGGCGGTGAAGTAGCAGTACAGGAGAAAGCTGGAGCAGTAGTTGCAGAATAACAGCATGAAGGAAGTGTGGGATGGGATGAAGATCATCACTGGCTGCAGCTCGAAGCCGGGTGCCACCATCGAGAGAGACGTGAAGAGAGCAAACCAAATGAACAACTTCTTTAGCAGGTTTGACCACCTTAACCCACTCTCACTCTCACCTCGGAGTACTGCACCCTCCACCCATCCCTGCTGATACCAGCATAGGAGAGACATCCCCACCCACATTTACAGCAGTGCAGGTGAGCAGAGAGCTGAAGAGACTTCGTGCCAGCAAAGCAGCGGGTCCAGATGGAGTATTGCCACGACTGTTGAAGGTCTGTGCATTGGAGCTGGGGAGTCCTCTACAGCGCATCTTCAACCTGAGCCTGGAACAGGGGAAAGTCCCGAGGCTTTGGAAAACATCTTGCATCACCCCAGTCCCAAAGGTATCACGTCCTAGTGAGCTGAATGACTTCTGGCCCGTCGCTCTGATGTCACATGTGATGAAGACCATGGAGAGACTGCTGCTTTACCACCTGAGGCCACAGGTCCAACACGCCCTCGACCCTCTGCAGTTCGCATAACAGGAGAAGGTGGGAGCGGAGGATGCCATCATCTATATGCTACATCGATCACTCTCCCACTTGGACAAAAGCAGTGGTGCTGTAAGAATTATGTTTCTGGACTTCTCTAGCGCCTTCAACACCATCCAGCCTCTGCTCCTTAGGGACAAGCTGACAGAGATGGGAGTAGATTCATACCTGGTAGTTTTGGCGCCCGGACGTGGGGCAAGAGATGGCCGGTCGACTCCTCCAGTGAGACCATTTCAGTGATCCGTCTTACCAGCGGACTGCCGTCAACTTGAGTACTCCGGCAGCAGAGCATGCAGCTCCGGCAAAAGTTAGGACTGCCCTGTCCTGAAAGAGTTCTTGCGTGAGGAGCCCCTGGTCTCCTCTTTGCTACATCCACAGTGACTGAACGGATTTCCAGACAGAGCTTGCACACTTCCAGGCTGGGGTAAGCACCGGGGAATTTCCGAACATTTTTTTTATTTATTTTCTAAATTACGGGAGGGCGAGTTTCCTGTTGACCGTCTAGTCATATTCATATCTCAACGGGTTGCTTAAGGTGATGGAGACTTGACCCAAGCAGTTTGACGCATACGAAAGGTCTGACGAAAGGATACTGGCCTCACCCATATCCTAGACTCGGCTGGACGTATTGATGTAGTATTCTGCTGAACCGAATCGGACACGAAGTCACCTGAGCTGGAATCCGGGGATGTGAGCGGACAGGCTAACGGGACGAGTAACGGGGTGGTATATATATATGGAAACATAAACAGAAAAAGAGCACAGATTGCAGGATTGCTGTTAGGACGGAATAAATAAATCTACATACTAATAGGAATACCGTGTTCTCCTGGGAACTGGGACAGGACCGATAGTTGGGTGTCTCCCCTTGGGACTAAAGAAGGGAACAGTAAGGGAATAGTGAGTGGCACACTTAATACCTCGCTGATTCATACGTACAAGGGATTAGACGAATCAGTATATAGTTGGAAAATTAAATACAGGACCCGGGAGGGCAAGGGGACATAATGGGAACTTATAACAGTAAGCCTGTTAATCGCCGCACAGGGGGATCAAAATCATTAACGCTGGAAGAATTATTTTCGGAGGATCAACAGACGCCCCGTAAAAATGGGTCTCCTAGGAAATTTATAGAAAAGAAGACAGGTTTAGATTTCAAGAAGGCATGTAGGAAATGGAATAGACAGAGTGGTGGGCGTTGGCCGATAGAGGGGACAGTAGATGCAAGTGAAATACAGGAAGCTAGGAAGATCCTGTGTAGGAATAAGCAGGGTTGTTATAATAGTGGACCGTATCGAATGGATATGTTCGATAGATGGGAATTAGTAATAAAAGACAGAAATTTAGAAGCAGTACAGAAACAGAATGAATTGTTGCGGGCAAATGAGGGAAAGGCTAAAAAGGAGAAAGAGGAATTACTAATTACATTACAGAAAGTTCAGACAGGCACTGAACCACAGGCAGACGGGAGGAAAAGGAAGAATAATCCAAATAAAGACCCCCTTTATCCTATTATTTGTTCCCCTCCTCAGTACCAACCTCAGGCACCTCCATTATCCCCTCCTCTATCCCCCATTCCGACTGCCCCCCCTGCACTACAACTGGCAGAAGTTTCCCCTGATGATCCCCCAGGCACAGATCACTATGACCCCTCTACCCATCGTGATGACCCACCCTGTACTAGACAAACCCCCGTCTCCAAATGCACTCGCCCAATCCCCATTATAACCCTGCCCATCCAGCCGGACCCCAAAATCCCACAACAGTTATGATAAATCGGAACTGGGACATCCAAGAACTAAAGGATGTCGTGAATGCACTTCCAGATCCAAAGGAAGTAGGGGCGGCTCAGTGCCTCACATTTCCTTAGCTAAATCACGCACTGTTAAATGGGGGGAAATAGGACCATGGGTAGAAAAATGCCTTGAAAGAACAGACTGGTTACAAGTTACTCCAGGTATTTTTGATACTCCTGACCATTTAATAACTAAAGTGGTGCTTCAAACTGATTTTTTAGTACATCGCGCTTTGTGCCATCCTTCCTCTTTTGCTTGTTCATTGCAAACCACTTTCCCTTCTTGGCTCTCTATGCTCCCTGATTCACTATGGTCCCAGGGAAAGAATGATTATGGAAGGATAGCCCATTGTGAGCCTCTGGTGATCCACCCGAAATCCTCCTTCCGCCCGCACCGTGCCCAATATCCTCTGTCTCCCGAAGCAGAGGCTGGCATCTCCGCCGTACATTCCGATCTCGTCAAACGCGGTGCCATTATTCCAATTGAATACTCTCCAGTCAATTCCCCCATTCTACCTGTAAAAAAGGCTGACGGTTCATGGCGTTTCGTACAAGACTTGCGACAAGTAAATTCTGCCATCTTCCCTAGGGCCCCTATCGTCCCTAATCCTTCCACTATCCTCTCTACTATCCCTCCTTCCGCTCGGTACTTCTCCGTTATTGACCTAGCTAATGCTTTCTTTTCTATCCCTGTACACCCTGATTCTCAATTTTGGTTTGCTTTTACTTTCCAAAACCGCCGTTGGACATGGACCGTCATGCCTCAGGGATACACTGAAGCCCCTTGTGTATATGGACAAGCTCTTGCCCAAAATTTAGAAGGCTTTTGGCCGGACAGAGGTAGTACATTGATACAGTATGTAGATGACATAATGATATGTAGCGCTACGGAAGATGATTGTACAAAAGATACCCAGAAATTGTTGCTGTTTTTGGGGGACAATGGCCATAAAGTTTCTAAAGTTAAGCTGCAGCTAATCAAAACAACTGTAAAATATCTAGGTCATGACATTACGTATGGAACAAGAGCTCTCTCTAGCGATCGCATTACAGCCATCCAAAATCTTCCTTGACCGGTCACAAAACAACAGGTTATGTCTGTTTTAGGTATTCTGGGCTACTGCAGACAGTGGGTTCTAAATTTTACTGAAAGAGCACAGCCGTTGCAACAATTGGCTAATACTCCTGGCATCCCCCTTTCTGGCCAGGTCCAACGGAATGAACAGGCTGAGAAGGCTCTCTGTAACCTAAAAACTGCTCTTCTATCTGCGCCCGCGCTTGGTTTGCCTGATCATTCTCGTCCATTCACTTTGTTCGTGGACGAAAAGCAGGGATTTATGAATGCAGTACTGACGCAACAACATGGAGATAAACAAAGACCGGTGGCTTATTTTTCTAAAAAACTGGATCCAATGGCCGCAGCACTTCCTCCGTGTCTTCGTGCTGTGGCTGCAACAACAGAAGCTGTATTAGCAAGCACGGATGTAGTTCTCATGAGCCCCCTAACAGTTAAAGTGCCTCACGCTGTACATTCTATCCTAGTACAAGCCAAAACTTCACATCTCACTACTGCTAGGGCAATACACTATCAGAATGTACTCTGTACTTTGTCAAATGTTACAATTGAAAGATGCTCCACTTTAAATCCAGCCACTCTTCTCCCAATTAACAACGAAGGAGAACCACATAATTGCCATGATGAAATAGCAAAGGTTGTAAAACCTAGAGTAGATCTACAGGAAACACCTTTAGAAACTGGAGAAATGATTTTTGTGGATGGATGTTCCTTGCGATTGAAAAATGGAGCACCCTCAACCAGTTACGCAGTGGTCCAAGGGGACCGCCTGCTGGAAGCAAATCGAATTCCATCAAGCTTGAGTGCACAAGCAGCTGAACTCGTAGCACTCACTCGAGCATGTCAGCTGTCCGAAGGGAAGATCGTAACAATTTATACGGATTCCAGGTATGCTTTTGGAGTCTGCCATGATCATGGAGCACTATGGAAACTAAGGGGATTTAAGACCAGTACTGGCAAACCCATCCAACATCAGAAATTGATCGAATCCCTTTTAGAAGCTATAACCAAACCATCGAAGCTAGCGATTGTTAAATGTCAAGCTCACACAGGAAAACAGGATCCTGTTAGCAAAGGAAATGAATTAGCTGACCACTTTGCTAAAGAGGCTGCATATAATAACACACCAATTTCTTTATTCCAACAGAGAAATGACCAGGACCCTGATAATCAAATTATTTCTTTACAGAGTGCAGCCACGGATATCGAAAGGAGAAAATGGTCCAAAGAAGGGTCCCTCTCTGATGGAGTCTGGACTCATAAACACACTAACAAACCTTTTCTCCCAAAAGCCTCTTTCCCAGGAATGGCAGAAATCGCCCATGGCCTCGATCACGCAGGTAGAGATGCCATGGTTCGAGATGTTGAAAAACATTAGGAAGCTGTAGGTTTCTCTACATATGCAGAGCAATTTTGCAGACGCTGTGCAATATGTCAAAAGTTTAATGTGGGAAAAGGTACCCAGGTAAGTCCCGCCGTTACCCCTAATCCAATGGGTCCGTTTGAACACCTCCAAATGGATTTCATTGAACTAACCCCGTCTAAAGGGTACCGATATTGTCTTGTGATTGTCGATGTGTTCTCCCGATGGGTAGAGGCTTTCCCTTCAAAACACAACGATGCCAAAACAGTAGCTAAAGCACTAATTAAAGAGATTATTCCAAGATGGGGTATCCCTCAAAAGTTACAAACAGATAATGGCACTCATTTTGTGAACTCCGTTATAAATGAATTAACCACCTGGCTCCAAATTAATGTGCACCATTATTGTAAATACCATCCCCAAAGCGGAGGCATCGTAGAACGATGCAATGGCACTTTAAAAGCTAAACTCGCAAAAATTTGTGAACAAACTAATTTATCATGGCCGGATGCACTACCCTTAGCTTTAATGGGACTAAGGGGACGGACACACCGACAACTGGGACTATCGCCGTTTGAGATTCTGACCGGACGTCCCATGCCCATTGGCATGGTTGTAGGAAATGTGAGTTTGCATACTGTGGACAATGATCTTCTCTCTAGTCTTGCAGGTCTCCGAACCTCGTTGAAGGAAGTCCACCAGCAGGTTAATCAAGCCTGGAGGACCAGCCCACCTTCTAAGGATTTACCAATTCCCTTGGGCACCTGGATCTTGGTTCGAGATACTCGGAGGAAACACTGGCATCAGCCTAGGTGGAGAGGACCATTCCAAATTCTTCTATCCACACCACATGCCGTGAAAGTTGAAGGACTGCCTGCCTGGATCCACGCATCGCATTGCAAGAAATGGCTATCTTAAAAATACTTTTTCTGTTGACTGTTACCCGCACCCTCTCGGGCTACCCAAGGATGGGTGGTGATCTTTATCTTTATAAGGTAAAACAGAACCAGAATCAGAGATACCCGAATATCACAGTCACACAGGGACTCACCACTTCAGTGCAAATTGATTGAGTCGGACGACAAGAACAATGGACCTGGTCTGATAAATATGTTTGTGTTTCAGCTCCTACGGATTACGAAGACTGGTGCAGTCGGTGGGGTTTAGTTTTTGCAAATACAGGGTCAGATGACTGGGGATATTCTCCTTATAAAAGCCTGCAATACAGCTTGAAGACCCGATTCTCTATAATTAAGGGGCATGCCGTTACTAAATGTGATGAGAATCAATGTAACTCTCTAATTATTACGCTTAAAAACCCTACTGTTCATGATACTGGCACTTATATTCTTGGGGCTTATGTCTCAGGAACTGACCCCTTAGGAAAATTTAATATTAGAGTACAGGACCACCTTCCTTCGCCCTCCAACGTTTCCTTTGAAACCTCCACCCCCACCACCATTCCTTTACCTGACGATTCGGCCCCTATAGTTCGCGTGTTAAATCTAAACACTTTAACAAGCACCTTTTCAGTAGAAACTGGTTATGGGGATCAGAATAGATGGTTGCAGTGGGTTCTCTATTCAGCTAAGCAAGTTAATCGTTCTCATTGTTACGCGTGCGCTGCAGCCCGTTCCCATTTAGCTACAGTCCCTTTCCCATTATCTAACATTTCTGACCCCGCGGGGTTGCCCTGCCTTCTGTACTTATTCACTACTTCTAAGAAACCCCTCTCTGGTTCAAAGTGTTCTAATCTATCTATTCTTTTTCCCCCCACCCGTCACATGACTACCCCTATGTTTCAAACTCATGATACATGTTTCAAATCTAATGGAACGACATGGGTAGGAGAATTACCATTTTCTTTCTGTTCTCAAACTTTTCAGGTCAACTTTTCTCTGAATACCGTTCTGTCTTCCTTTCTCCTCTCCCAAACCACTCCTAGGTGGATGCCACCCTTCCCCCTAACTGGTCTGGTACCTGTGCTCCAGTCCAATTAGTAATGCCTTTTAGACTTCTATCCTTACCTCCCTCTCACTCCCCATATTATTCCACCCCTCCTTTTTATTTCCGACATACCCGCTCCCTTTTCCATATGCCTACTAATATCTCCTTACATGGCCCTGGAGTATACATAGATGCTATTGGAGTCCCCAGGGGTGTCCCAGACAGATTTAAAGCTAGGGATCAAGTTGCTGCCGGTTTTGAATCTATTATACCCCAAATTACTATTAATAAGAATGTTGACTGGATTAATTACCTTTATTATAACCAACAACGTTTCCTTAACTTCACCAAAGACGCTATTGAAGGCATACATGAACAGCTTGACCGTACTTCTCTGATGACTTGGCAAAATCGTCTAGCCTTGGACATGTTACTTGCGGAAAAGGGAGATGTCTGTGCTATGTTTGGCGATGCTTGTTGTACATATATTCCTAATAATACCGCGCCAGATGGATCAATAACTCGTGCATTGGCAGGCCTCACTGCTCTCTCTAATGAACTTACCACTAATTCTGGCATTATAAATCCCTGGGATCAGTGGTTTGCATCCTCCTTCGGATCCTGGGGACAATGGATAAGATCTGTTTTCATTTCTTTGGTTGTGGCATTTTGCCTCCTCCTCCTGGTTGGTTGTTGTATTATCCCTTTGTTTCGCTACATAATATCTAAGTACTTTACTGCCTCTATGGAAAGGGCATATATGCTACATGAGGAGCACATGTCTCGTATAGCTTCTTCCATTTTCTCCTCCCCATCCCCTTTTTCCCCCCCTTCCCCTTCATCAACCATTTCAATTTAATTATACTGCCCACATCATTTTGTTCAAAAAGGGAGGAGTGTAAAAACATAAAATGATGTAATTGAACAAAATGTATGTGTGTAAGTACAGAAAATAGGACAGAATGATCAAACTTGTTTGTGTTTTGCGTACGTGACAAAAAGCATATATACTTTCTGGAAGTTTTCTTTCAATGATGTGTGTGACAAGAAAATATACCTTTAGGGTAAGGACTTTACCAATTGGAATAATACAAAATGAGTCAGGACGCTATTTTTATTGCTTACGTGGTCAACGATCAGGAGACTAGAAAGGTATAAAAGAGCAAGGACATCTGCGCTCGAGGCAGATGAAGTGCGGTGTCCTAGGACTGTGTTTCTCTGTCATTTTACCCTTGTCTGGTATGTATCAATAAAAGGTTTTTACTAATTTTAATTTCTTCTCTGTCTTCAGTCACAAAAAGTGTCCACAGTAGCATGGATCGTGGACTATCTTACAAACAGACCTCAGTATGTGCGTCTCGGGAACTGCAGGTCTGACATTGTGGTCAGCAACACAGGAGCGCTGCAGGGGACTGTACTTTCTCTGGTCCTGTTCAGCCTATATACATCGGACTTCCAATACAACTCGGAGTCCTGCCATGTGCAAAAGTTTGCTGACGACACTGCTATCGTGGGCTGCATCAGGAGTGGGCAGGAGGAGGAGTATAGAAACCTCAACAAGGACTTTGTTAAATGGTGCAACTCAAGCCACCTACACTTGAACACCAGCAAAACCAAGGAGCTGGTGGTGGATTTTAGGAGGCCCAGACCCCTCATGGACCCCGTGATCATCAGAGGTGACTGTGTGCAGAGGGTACAGACCTATAAATACCTGGGAGTGCAGCTGGACGATAAATTGGACTGGACTGCCAATACTGATTCTCTGTGCAAGAGAGGACAGAGCTGGCTATACTTCTTTAGAAGACTGGCGTCCTTCAACATCTGCAATAAGATGCTGCAGATGTTCTATCAGATGGTTGTGGCGAGCGCCCTCTTCTACGCAGTGGTGTGCTGGGGAGGCAGCATTAAGAAGAAGGACGCCTCACGCCTGGACACACTGCTGAGGAAGGCAGGCTCTATTGTTGGCGTGGAGCTGGACGGCTTGACATCTGTGGCGGAGTGACGGGCACTCAGCAGGCTCCTATCAATAATGGAGAATCCATTGAACAGTATCATCTCCAGACAGAGGAGCAGCTTCAGCGACAGACTGCTGTCACTGTCCTGCTCCACTGATAGACTGAGAAGATCATTCCTCCCCCAAACTATGCAACTCTTCAGTTCCACCCGGGGGGGTGAACATTATTCAGTTATTGCCTGTTTTTACCTGCATTTTTTATTACTCTTTAATATTAGTTTTTTGTATCAGTATGCTGCTGCTGGAGTATGTGAATTTCCCCTTGGGATTAATAAAGTATCTATCTATCTATCTATCTATCTATCTATCTATCTATCTATCTATCTATCTATCTATCTATCTATCTATCTATCTATCTATCTATCTATCTATCGCAACAATTTATGTCCTAAAAGGATTAAAATGCTTAAAAAAGGCAGAAGTAGCTCTTACAATATGGACAAAGTGAACCAGCAAAACCTTAATGGACCTCCTTGATAGAGATGAGTGCAAAGAACCACACAGAAGAGAGCCATTACAGAGGATGTTTATAAACAGCACTGAATACATCCTAATATTTAAGGTAGGCGCGACTGTGTAATCTACAAATGAATTGTCAATTCCTGTTTTATTCCAGAGTTTAGGAGTCTGCCACGATGCCCTCAGTTGTGAGAAGCAGATCATAGAATGGTTGAAATAGTTTACTGTCAAATAATGCAAAGAGTACGCGACAGGGCATCGTGGCGGATGTTAGCCGACCTGCTGGCCAACCACAAGCGTTACCTGGTAGGTAACCACCCATACAATCAGATTGTGACACAGACTACGAATGCAATGAATGTAATTACCCCGATCTACATGCTGTCAAATAAATGAACCACACGCCGTGGCGCAGCGTTAGGGGCTTTGCCTCTAGCGCGGACGTCCGAGGTTCAATTCCCCGAGAGGGGGTGCAGTGAGTGTGTACGCCTGATGAGCCAAGAATTACGGCGAAACATGTGTTGCGTACTCTTTGCATTATTTGACAGTAAACTATTTCAACCATTCTATTATCTGCTTCTCACAACTGAGGGCACCGTGGCGGATGTTAGCCGACTTGCTGGTCAACAACAAGCGTTACCTGGTAGATAACCACCCATACAATCAGATTGTGACACAGACCACGAATGCAATATATATATATATATATATATATATATATATATATATATATATATATATATATATATTACATACAAATCAAATGATTTACAGAACTATACATGACAAGGGCATCTTCAGAGCAAAGATAATGTATGATTGACACAGTTTGCTGGCTCGTTTTGTATCTCATTATTGTTTGGCTGCTAACCAACAAAAAAAGAAACAACGAATGGGCCTGCATCTTAAATAGCAAATGAACTAAAGTAAAGGGGAAATAGTTCAACAGCAGCACAAAATGGTCATTAATTAAGAAAAGGGTTAGAATGAAAACCTGCTGCAACAGCACCACTCCCGGACCAGAGTTGGAGACCCCCTGCTGTGGAGGATTTGAGAGAAATCCAGGAGGTAACTTCAGCACAAGTTAGCAAGAGAGTGTTTCCATCCATCCATTTTCCAACCCGCTGAATCCGAACACAGGGTCACGGGGGTCTGCTGGAACCAATCCCAGCCAACACAGGGCACAAGGCAGGAACCAATCCCGGGCAGGGTGCCAACCCACCGCAGGACACACACAAACACACCCACACACCAAGCACACACTAGGGCCAATTTAGATTTGCCAATCCACCTAACCTGCATGTCTTTGGACTGTGGGAGGAAACCGGAGCGCCCGGAGGAAACCCATGCAGACACGGGGAGAACATGCAAACTCCACGCAGGGAGGACCCGGGAAGCGAACCCGGGTCCCCAGGTCTCCCAACTGCGAGGCAGCAGCGCTACCCACTGTGTCACCGTGTCGCCCGAGAGAGTGTTTGAAGTTGTGAAATGTGCAAAAAGTACAAATAAGCGTAAGGGTACATGTGATCTGGATCCAGAATTACTAGTGAATAGATTTTGCCCCCTTGGCTTGGGGCTTGAGACCCCCACATACACATGTAGACAGAAAAAAATGCAGAATAAAAAGAGGGTATGTGGCAGTCATTATCAAGTACCGTTGAGTGTTATGCGTGCATACAATGAACAGCCACTCATATTTTAGGCAACAAATACCAGGATTGGAATGAAAGAAACACTTTAGAAGTGTGAGACGTGCTGCTGTGGCCACAAGGGGGCATCTCACAACCCCCAAACCCTTGTCATAAGTCCTCAAAACTCAAGTTTTGGGTTCAAAAGGCTTTATTAATTATTATTATTATTATTATTATTATTATTTTAATTTCACGATATACCCTTACACTTTTTTTTCTTTTCATTGAAATCAACACCAACACAATTCCTTCTCCTCTGTGTTTTTCCTTCTTCTCCATATTTCTCAGGCAAGGTTTGTCCTCCTCCTCCTCCTCTCCTGACCATGACTTGCCACAGTGAAGCAGAGCAGTTCCTTTTTAACCCGGATCCAGGAGTAAATCTGGTACAGCAACATTGCCATCAGGAAGAACTTCAGAGCTTGTTGAAACTTTCTTAGGACAGTGAAGCATCATTTTAGCAACTCTCCCTGGTGGAGTGGCTGAGTTAGTTTATTATGTTTTATTTTAGTGAACATTCTCAAAACTATGGATTTTTTTATACTGAAATGCTTTTGTTTTGTATAGTGTGAATTTTGTTTAATATGAATGCAATCAGTGTATCTTTTGTATAATAGTTCCTGTTTACCTGTTGTAGCGGGGGGGGGCTTTAATTGATGAAACACCCACAGGACGCACATGCAGCATAACAGCAGACTCCCGGCAAAAGCTGGACGATGCTGTTGCAGGTAAGACACTTCTCTATGCTCTCTTTCTCTCGTGTAAGCTAACAAGTTTTGAAATTGTGCATTCTGTCTCAAGCTGCATAGAAACATCACATCATGTGGTTATTGATGTATCTTGAGGTTCTGTCGTCACTTTTTGTAGGCAGAAATTGATTTTAAAAAGTGTTTAATTTGACGGAGGTCTAGACTCATTAGCATATTGTTTGGCTTGCTAGGAGACTGAGAGAGCCTGTCAGTGCGTGTGTTGACTGTGCCCCTTACTGATTGTCTTATAGGTATGTTACAACGTTAATAATACCCCTTCATTGTTATTGTTCATATGCATTTGTTAAATTTGTATGGTTTTGAAAAGGTTAATTTGGATAACAAAAAGTATTTATTTTTATGGAACACATATTTTGTTTAGAAGGAGATATTTTGCACTTGTTTGACCAGGATTTGATTTCTGTTGAAATGTATTTGTTTCATTTGGTGTTAATTTCGTTTTCATTGTATTTATATATACAATATAATATATATATATAAAAGCTAGACAATGCTATAGCAGGAGACTGAGAGAGAGCTTGTCGCTGCATGTGTTGACTGTGCCCCTTACTGCTTGTCTTATAGAATAAACGGCAGAATCTGGATATTGGTGTATCTGTCTTCCTTCAAAGCATCAGCAGCCATTTTAAAGCTGCTACAGTGGCACCCAAACACTATAACAAGACCACCCAATGGGACAGCTCCCATACTGCTCTGCAGGTGTAGAAACAGAACTCCCATCAGATTAGTGCTGCTAGGGAAACACATGACCCCATGAGGCAGCATCCCAGCTAGGAACAAAAACACCATCCATCCATCCATCCTCTTAAGCTATCCACTACAAAGGCCTCTAAGCTGGTTAAGAAGACATTTTCCACTCCAGAAAGGATGCCAATCCATGCATGTCCTTTACACTGATTTAAAATTAAACATGCTATCAAATTTCATAATGGAAAAAATAAAAGTTGTTTGCAGTGAGAAGACGCAGAGAAAAGTTAAAAGAATGAGAGGTGGGAACAGAAAGTGTTTGAAACCTAATGCTGTTGAATGAAGGAGGCTGTAGAACATCTGTGCCTGCAACACACTCTAACATCAGACGGAAAGGAAAAGTAGAGGACATGGGAAGGGCAAGCATTTTACACACACATCTCTGCAAAGTGGCCTAAATAAATTCCAAATCTAGACCTCAAAGTAACTGATGGCGGTTTTTAGAAGTCAGTGTTCAGTAGATGCAACTTTGTCAGCCATGATAGTCTGTGCGTACAGGTCTCTATCTATGAGTGTACTGCCTTTATCAAGTCCAGCCACAAATTCTCAAGTGGAATAAGATCTGGGGCCTCATGCATAACGCCGTGCGTAGAATTCACACTAAAACATGGCATAAGGACAAAAGCAGAAATGTGTGTATGCACAAAAAAATCCAGATGCATAAATCTGTGCGTTCGGCAACTTCCACTTTCTTCCACACAATAAATCCCGGTCAGCGTGAAAAGTAGCGCACGCACCTGCTGCCACTTCCCCAACTCCTTTCAGAATTACGCCTCTTTGAATATGCAAATCAATATAAATAGCCCTTAAGCTCAGCGTTCTGTGAAAAGGTAATGGCAAAAGCATGGGGGGAAATAAAAGAATTTCAGTGAAAACCATGTAGAGGCAAGGAAAAATGTACTATTTATTGGATTAAACAGTGGTATAAACAACCAAAGGAAGTTGTTCGAGTGACGTAGCGTGTCGGAGAAACTCGAAAGCTCAAGTTCACAAAGTTGCACAGTGCCCGAAATAAAAAAAGAAGTTGCCAGATATTAAAATTGCCGTGAAAAGGCGAGTCGTAGCCCACCGTCTGAGAGTCATATGAAAGCTTATTAGAGTACGGAGAAAAACAAATAGGCACACAGTGGGGAAAAAAGCATGAAATGTCAACTTTAATCTCAAAATTTCCACTTTAATCATGTTTATTTTGTCATTAAAGTAGAACATCATAAACTTCATCTTAAAATCCCTTAATTTACTAGATTCTCAAATCCCATCGTAACTAAAGTAGCACGTTAAATGCTTTGTTTTGTATGTGATCTTCTATGTGCTATATGTGTGTGAATCACTACGTGCTTCTTAAACGGGCTTTCTCTTCCTCTGACAGGAAACAGAATCCATTACATTCGTGATATTACATCTCTACGAATAATTAAAATACTGAGATGTACACTTGATATCATTTTCATGATGATAGGAATTAAAGCATGTTATTAAACATGGGAACATGGTGGTGCAGTGATCGTTCATGCCTCACACAAGATGCTTGCTGCGCCATGCGCGACCTTCAATTAAATACTTTATTGCAGCAGTACTGTCACTTTCAAATGTACTAACCCCCAATTCCTGTCCTTACTTTTCTTTCTCCAAATACCCAATCGCCACACAATCAGCTCTGTAATAGACGTTAAGCCATCTGTAAGCTTAGAATGCCGATTCTTCAAAACTTTTAAGGAACATTGAAATATCTTCGTAGTGCATGTTTAATTATTCTATCCATCTATCATTCCAGTGTTGCGCCAACCCCAGCAAGAATACAGCACAAGGCAGGAACAATCCGTGAATGAAGCGTCAGCTCCTAGCTAGCGCTGCAGCACCGTGTCCTCACATGTTTAATTATTAACAACATAGATTATTTAAATTAAGTTAAAGTTTTATTTGTATAATAAACATTTTGCTGCATTTCATCTTAAAAATGATATCGTCATCACATGTAAATATGCGCTTTATAAAGTGGCTCAGGTTGTGCAATATTATAACCATATCGCAAGTTTACAGTGAGGTAATTGTACTTATAAGTACAAACAGTTCTACAAGGAGCACTTGATGGACTGATTGAGTGCATTTATAGTTCTTGGGATGAAACTGTTTCTGAACCGTGAAGTCCGTACAGGAAAGGCTCCAAAGTGTTTGCCATATGATAGCAGTTCAAATAGGCAGCATGGCTGAGGCAGCGTGTGCTTGATGCTGTATACCAATAATTCTCCTTCTGATCAGCTGCTCCGAGTGGTGCAGTGAGAGTAATATAGAAAAAGATGATCTGTTGTCGCAGCCCCTAACAGGAGCAGCTGAAAGAAGAAGAAGAAGGTGCAGTGAGAGTAACAACATTAAAGCAGTTATGGTATTTGGAATAGTTTGACCATTCTGTGGAGCATTATATTGTTACTGGTTAATTACAATCAGATGCATTAAACGAATAAACAATATGTGGTTAATTTCAGTGTATTTATAAAGCTGCTTCAGGGATGTGGATCTAAAAAAGAAAGAGAAACCACACTGGAACAGTAGCATTGCTTTGACGCTGGGTGCTGCCAGTTTGCAAAACTGAGTGGAGAACTTGCGTACGTCAAGCATTTAGGTACCATGAAAATGTGCATGGCTTTATGCCAAGTTTAGGTTGTATACATCGCGATTTGAGCATGAAAACATTTTGTGCGTACGCACCGTTTGTACATGAGGCCTCTGGACTTGGTCACTTCACATTGGTGGTTTGAAGCCATTCATGTGTAGCTTTGGCTTTATGTTTGGAGGGGTCTTTGTCTTGCCGGGCATGCTTTACGCTGGTGATAATGTGCAGTAGTGTTCAAACATGGCATTTATCCTGATAGCCAAAAAGACCAACTTTGGTCTCATCAGACCATAGAACCTTCTTCCAGCTGACTTTTCACAAATGTTATCCAAGATGTCATGTTTATATTTTTTCTTTGTTTTTATCCCATTAAGCTTTGACTGGTGAAGCACCTGTGCACAGCTGTGTCTACACAGAGTCTCTAATCTGAACTACTGTAGCTTTTAACTCCTTCAGAGTTCTCGTTGGGTTCTCAGAGAATTCTTGGTGGCCTCCCTCATTAATCTTCTTCTTGTGTGATCACTCACTTTTTGAAGACAGCCTGATCTTTGCAGATTTCTAGTTGTGCCGTAATTTTTCTATTTCTTAATGACTGGTTTAACTAGACTCCGAGCATATTCAATGACTGTCATTTTCTTGTCTCCATCCCCCTGAGTTTTGCTTTTCAAGGAATTGCATTGTATAGGTGAGACCACCATACTAACCCAACACAAGTTGGCCCTCCTTGATGCTGAAATTATTATTAGAAAGTATAAAAAAAAGAAAGTAAAGATCGCAGTAGCACAAACAAATGGAAATTATTACTCGAAAAGGAGAAAATAATCACCACGGACCAGGTGTCACTGAAAAAAAAGCAGGATAAAGCAAGGTCAGAAATAAAAGACATAGTAGAAAGCAAAGTAAAATGTCATAAAGAGGTTAAAAAACAAGGGGGCCACACACATGCAGAGCAGGTTAGAGATAATGAAAACTGGAATTTAAAAGCCTCAAAAAAAAAACGTAGGCACGATACACATGCAGAGCAAGATATGTGAAAGCTGAAAAAAACGACAGTGTCAAAACAAAGAAAGTAAACATTGCATTAGCGCAAAAAAGAGAAATTATTACTCAGAGAAATAATGAAAAGGCAAATAGGGATCAAATATATGGACATAGGTGATATGTCAGAAGTATGTATATATTGTAAGGCTTTGAAATTTAAGTCAAGAGAATTTCAAAAACGGAGTTTACCTCACGTGCATTTATTGGTTACTTTGCAAAGAAAATTATTACCTGCTGATGATATGGATTGTTTTGTCTGTGCTGAAATTCCAAACAGAGAAACCTATCCTGAATTATGGTACAAAGTCATAAACACATGTCTCACTGACCTCATTGAAAAGATTCAGCACACTGGGACTCGGAAGATTCCAAATATTGTTTTTACAGAAGTTCAGAAATAAAAGTGAAACTAAAGAAATAGCAACAATTCAAAGAAAAAAAAATCTTAAAAGTGTGTATCTGGAAAAACAAAAATGGCGGTTGGCGAGCAAAGCCCCCTAGTGTGTGTATGTATATATATATATATATATATATATATATATATGAGAGAGAGAGAGAGAGAGAGAGAGAGATTATCTTCTCTGCACAGCTTTTCATGATATACACAGTTATTTTCATTTAGTTACGAGTCCATCCTTGCGCTCCTAATTGCTTAGCTATTTCTTTTTATTGCCAGTATGCTATCACTTGAGAATACGTTCTATTTTAGTGCAGTCAGCTTCTAAGCAGGACTCATTTTTGAATGTATTTAGTGGGCAGCATCAGCCTGAAAATGACGAGTATTAGAGAAGAATCATTTGCACAGGCAGAACTCCAATACGACATCTCTTTACGCTCCTTAAAGGAGCCACTGATGGTGGATTGTTTTCAATAATCAGAACACTTATAGGGCTTCTCTCTAGCTTGAGTTTTTGTGTGAATCTGTAGCAAGTCATTGTAAGCAAATACTTTGTTGCTTTCAGGTCAACAACATGGTTTCCCAAACATGACTTGCTGTGCTTACTGTCAAAATGGCATTGTGGTGAAGTGAGGTCCATGGCTGGTGGGTGCATTTTAAATAAATAATTGTAGCTCTCGCGTGGGGGAGTGGCAGAGTGGCATGATCGGTTCCCATGCAAGATGCAGAAGTTGACGGCCCTGCACTCAGTGCACAAGTGCAGGATCACCCACAACCCTAACTGGTGCCAGGAGCTGCTGATTGCCATACTCGTGCTACATCCTTGTTTTAAAAGGTAATGTGCAAGTGCAAGAGGGAAGAAAAGCAGATCAGAGGGTCGAGAAGAAAACAGACTGGCCAGTGACTGAGAGAAACAGACTCAAGAGACACAAAGGAGGTTAAAAGGAAAAGGAGGACAGAGAGGCAGAGATGGAGAGTGAGAGCGCCTGAGCTGAAGGGAGTGAGGCAGGTGGTCAGGAGTGAGCCTCAAGGCTGTGGGAGCTGGAGGCTGTGAAAAGGGCACTTTCTTGGGAGTAGGAGCAGCCATATTGATGGCGTCTCCCCGCAAGGGCCAAAGGTGAGCAGTGGGAGAGATGTATGGGGCTCGACAGAATGCCCTGCATACGACGTTGGAAAGGCGGCAGGGAACAGAACCCCAATATGAAGGTTGAGTGCTTAAAGGGAAGCACTAGGGCTTGCTCACTGTTTTTATGGATTGTCTTTGGTTTTTAATCTCATTGTTTATAATGGATAATTTATTGAGCTGTTTTTTAACCTCCACCACCACCTTTAAGTTTTTGGATTATTTATTTACTAGGGGGGGCAAGCTGCCCCAGCACCTTTGGTGCCCAACCCCCAGTTGCAGCCAGAATATTAGTAAAATCTGTAAATGTCTAAAAGAAAAATGATTTTTTATTGGAGTCAAAATCATGAAATGAGAATAAAATATTTACTTTCTTACCGATTGGAGTAGTCCCATTAAACTGTGGTCCACTATGCTCAGTGCATGACTTTCTTGATATTTTAGTTTATAAATTTAAAAATGGAATAAGAATCTGAAAATCCAACAACATCACATTAAAGTTTGATGATAAATTCTGAAAATAAACATATACACACACATATATATACAGTATAAATATATTATATATATATATATATATATATATATATATATATATATATATATATATATATATATATATATACACACACACACATTACACACATATATATACATATATACACACATACTGTATATATATATATATATATATATATATATTAGTACATTGAACAATCGATGCACTGCACTTTGGGACACAGTTCATTTGATTGCTTTTAATAAAAGCACAATTCACTTTTGCACCTAACCCTTGCAATGTGCTGTGTCTTTTGTTCTCATCTGGTCATGACTATCGATGGTGTTGGGCTCAAGAGGCTCCCAAAACAAGAGTGGGAGCATGGAGCCGACCCGCACCATCACAGGCATAACCGGGAAAACAGCTGAAAAACGTGTGTTGAGACAAAAGCGCAGAGCTAGTAAACTCCCCTTTGCAAATAATTTCCCATTACACCTATAATCTAATTTATGAAATAAAAGCCTGCAATGATTTGTGATATTATTACTGAAAAGAGTTATTTACTGGAATGTAATTTTAATAATAAAAAACAATATAAATGAAATAAAGAAATCATGGCCGATTAAAAAATGTGAGAACAAACACAACACAAAGAGAAAACAAAAAAAAAAACATCTAAAGAACTGGTTGCTGTACTGTGCAGTTTGTAGTGTGCCACAAACAAACCTTGCTACACAAAATGTATAACAAGGGGAAGCAACAGCATACAAAAATGGAGAGACCACAAAAAGTCAGTTATAGAGGAACCGTACCATGCAATTTATAGTTACATTATACATATACATACATATACATTATGTGCAATTCCTTGCAAAAACTGTAAAAGCGGCACCCATCCATATAGAGTTAGGTCCATAAATATTTGGACAGAGACAACTTTTTTCTAATTTTGGTTCTGTACATTACCACAATGAATTTTAAATGAAACAACAACTCAGATGCAGTTGAAGTGCAGACTTTCAGCTTTAATTCAGTGGGGTGAACAAAACGATTGCATAAAAATGTGAGGCAACTAAAGCATTTTTTAATACAATCCCTTCATTTCAGGGGCTCAAAAGTAATTGGACAATTGACTCAAAGGCTATTTAATGGGCAGGTGTGGGCAAGTCCGTCGTTATGTCATTATCAATTAAACAGATAAAAGGCCTGGAGTTGATTTGAGGTGTGGTGCTTGCATGTGGAAGATTTTGCTGTGAACTGACAACATACGGTCAAAGGAGCTCTCCATGCAGGTGAAAGAAGCCATCCTTAAGCTGCAAAAACAGAAAAAACCCATCCGAGAAATTGCTACAATATTACGAGTGGCAAAATCTACAGTTTGGTACATCCTGAGAAAGAAAGCAAGCACTGGTGAACTCGGCAACGCAAAAAGACCTGGACCTCCACGGAAGACAACAGTGGTAGATGATCGCAGAATCATTTCCATGGTGAAGAGAAACCCCTTCACAACAGCCAACCAAGTGAACAACACTCTCCAGGGGGTAGAAGTATCGATATCCAAGTCTACCATAAAGAGAAGACTGCATGAAAGTAAATACAGAGCGTGCACTGCAAGGTGCAAGCCACTCATAAGCCTCAAGAATAGAAAGGCTAGATTGGACTTTGCTAAAGAACATCTAAAAAAGCCAGCACAGTTCTGGGAAAACATTCTTTGGACAGATGAAACCAAGATCAACCTCTACCAGAATGATGGCAAGAAAAAAGTATGGAGAAGGAGTGGAACAGCTCATTATCCAAAGCATACCACATCATCTGTAAAACACGGTGGAGGCAGTGTGATGGCTTGGGCGTGCATGGCTGCCAGTGGCACTGGGACACTAGTGTTTATTGATGATGTGACATAGGACAGAAGCAGCCAAATGAATTCTGAGGTGTTCAGAGACATACTGTCTGCTCAAATCCAGCTAAATGCAGTCAAATTGATTGGGCGGCGTTTCATGATACAGATGGACAATGACCCAAAACACACAGCCAAAGCAACCCAGGAGTTTATTAAAGCAAAGAAGTGGAAAATTCTTGAATGGCCAAGTCAGTCACCTGATCTTAACCCAATTGAGCAGGCATTTCACTTGTTGAAGACTAAACTTCAGACAGAAAGGCCCACAAACAAACAGCAACTGAAAGCCGCTGCAGTAAAGGCCTGGCAGAGCATTAAAAAGGTGGAAACCCAGCATCTGGTGATGTCCATGAGTTCAAGACTTCAGGCTGTCATTGCCAGGAAAGGGTTTTCAACCAAGTATTAGAAATGAACATTTTATTTCCAGTTATTTATTTTGTCCAATTACTTTTGAGCCCATGAAATGAAGGGATTGTGTTAAAAAAAATGCTTTAGTTGCCTCACAGTTTTATGCAATCGTTTTGTTCACCCTGCTGAATTAAAGCTGAAAGTCTGCACTTCAACTGCATCTGAGTTGTTTCATTTAAAATTCATTGTGGTAATGTACAGAACCAAAATTAGAAAAAAGTTGTCTCTGTCCAAATATTTATGGACCTAACTGTATCAGTTGCAGGTGGTGATTAAGCATGACATGAAGGGAGAGTATTGTAATAAGCACCAAGATGGAAGAGACACAGACAGACAGGCACCACAAGCAGTCTGAGCTCTCAGATGAACAGCCATAGTTATTGTTTTACTATAAAACAGAACAGGCAATTTGTTGAACACTAGCAGGTCAATGTAAACTTCCCCACTATTAAGGCTATGGGGGACGCCACTACAACAATACAAGAACAAATACGCAAACAAGCAGTGAGACAAGTTGCATCTCACCTTTGTCGTGTCTTCATGCTCACTCGGAATGATTGCAGGACATAGCCCACTGTACAACTGTTGACCGGAGGCAAACTGCTTGTGGTCCTCTCTCTCCTGCACATAAATCCTCAGGGCTCCTGACTCTGTCCTCTTTGGCTGATTTGCTGCCCACCATCTCAATTAACTTCTCTATCTACCCTGTAGGTTCTCCTCTGCTCCATGAATTTGCTTCCTGCCACTATAAATGCTGGACTTCCCAGTAATCACTGTGCTCCTGTTTAAAGCACCAGCACTGCAGACTGCACAGGCCCTGGATGGTTGTGGAAGAGACAGAATGCTTCTAGTGAGTTTGTTGTCAAATTAGAAACCTGGCTCCATTTTTGTAAGTACCATTCCCCGCAGTAAACTCTAGAGACACTTGCCATGCAACAACTGGTTTTGTCTGCTGGTTGCTGCAGTATCCACAACCTTTTCAAAAACAACATGCACATCACCACAAGGCACAATACTTGCTAATACCATTCTGTCCTGCAGGTGCAACTTTTATGATTTGTGCAACTGTCCACCAAAGTAAACTCCAGGGTTTTTTTTCCCCACAGAGACTATCCAAGATGGAAAAAGTAAACCAATATACAGTGGAACCCCGGTTCACGAACGTCTCGGTACATGTACAAATCGGTTTACGACCAAAAAGTTTGCCAAACTTTTGCCTCGGTTCACGACCACACACTCGGTATACGAACAAGCCAGTTTCCCTTTCGGTTTGTACATGTTCAGTGCATTTCCTGTGCAGCGAGCAAGAAAGAGAGCGAGAGAGCACCACACACACACAGGCAGCGCGAGAGAGAGAGACGCGCGCGCACACACACACAGGCAGCGCCAGAGAGAGAGCCTCGCACACACACAGGCAGTGCGAGAGAGACAGATGCACACACACAGGCAGAGTGAGAGAGAGAGCTGGACACATAAGGTAGGAAGGCAGTTAAAGAATACACTGGGCTTGATTTTGTTTTCACTTCTGTTTAAAGCGAGCGGTTTGTAGCGTGCATTGTTGCAATGTTACTTTTCTTGGTGGTTTATTAAATTATGGATTTTTTCAAATGTTCATTTTTTTTCCCCTGTGCTTAAAGCTTATTTTAAAAAAAAGTGTTTTTAGCCAGCGGTTGGTAGCGCTATAGCACAAACTATTGCAGTGTTAGTTTTCTCTGTTGTTCAAGGTTTTCTCAGTGTTATTCAATGTTATTCAATGTTTTTACATTTAGTTTACTATTACACTGTGCATTCTATGGTTTAATTAACTATATTTGTGCTTAAAAACTTAAAAAATATATATATTTACATACAGTTCGTATGGTCTGGAACGGATTAATTATATTTACATACAATCCTATGGGGGGAAATTGCTTTGGTTTACAACCAGAGTTTTGGAATGAATTACGGTCGTGAACCGAGATTCCACTGTACTGTGCACATATTTGCCCAATCATGATATTATGTTGTTCTGCTACTGTTATTCTGTTAAATTAATGACAATGGGTCAGTGTAGCACCTTTTCTAATGCTTCCTTTTGTAGTTCCTAAGGGGTTATGGTGATTGGCAGGAGGTGCAGATGGGCCTGGAAGTTCCCTTTTCTGTTCAATGTGGATTCTTGTATGTTTTTGAAGACCACGCTTATCAGAGAATCGTTTGCCACATTCAGAACAGCAGTGTGGTTTCTCTCCAGTATGAATTCTTGTGTGGGTCTGAAGATCACTCTTCTTGTAGAACTGTTTGCCACAGTGAGAACAGTGATAAGGCTTCTGTCCTGTGTGAATTTTTTTGTGCATATTACAACTGCTGCTGTCAGAGAATCGTTTGCCACAGACAGGGCAGCAATATGGCTTCTCTCCACTATGAATTCTAGCATGGGTGTGAAAATATCCTATTTGGGAGAACTGTCTCCCACATTCAGAACAGTGATATGGCTTATCTTCACTGTGAAGTCTTTTGTGGATCTGAAGATTGCTGTTCCTTGAGAATTGCTTGCCACAGTCAGAACAGAAATATGGCTTTACTCCAGTGTGAATTCTTGCGTGGCTCTGAAGATTGCTTTTGTTGCTAAATTGTTTGCCGCACTCAGAACAACAATATGGCTTCTCTCCCGTGTGAATGCGTTTGTGAATCTGTAGCATGCAACTGTGAGCAAATACTTTGCCACATTCAGAACAGCAATAAGGCTTCTCGCCAGTATGGATTCTTGTGTGTTTCTGAAGACTGTAGTTGGTAGAGAATTGTTTTCCACATTCAGAGCAGCAATATGGCTTCTCTCCTGTATGTATTTTTTTGTGGGCTTGAAGATTGCTATTCCGTGAAAACTGTTTGCCACATACAGGACACCAATACGGTTTTTCTCCTGTATGAATTCGTCTGTGGTTCTGAAGGGAGCTAATTTGTGAGAATCGTTTCCCACAGTCAGAACAGCAATATGGCTTCTCTCCAGTATGGATTCTCGTGTGGCTCTGAAGGTCACTGTTTTTGCAAAATTGTTTGCCACATATAGAACAGCAATATGGCTTCTGGCCTGTGTGAATCCTTATGTGCCTCTTAAGACTGCTACTGTCAGAGAATCCTTTGCTACAATGAGAACAGGAAAATGGCTTCTCTCCAGTGTGAATCCTTGTGTGGGTTTTAAAATTGGCAATCTGTGCAAATTGTTTCCCACAATCAGAACATGAATATGGCTTCTCTCCACTCTGAATTCTTCTGTGTCGCTGCAGACTGCTATTATTTATTATTATTATTATTATTGCTAGAGAATAATTTGCCACATCCAGAACAGTATGGCCTCTGTATTTTATCACTCCTCTTTTGTTTGGTCATGGATTTTTGTTCAGCTATTTTCAGCTGATCTTCATAAGAATACAGAGCTGCTGAACTACATGACGAAGTCAGTATCAGAACATCTGATCCTACTGTGAAGTTGTTCATTTCTTCATTTTTCTGGGGCTTACAGAGAGCAGAGGTCTGGGTAAATAAAGTCGAGGAGACTGTACCACTTTGTTGTAAATCTGCAGGAATACATAAGTTACAAATTCAGGTAAACAAATTCTGAAAGAGACTATGATTTAGTTTGTAACAGTTTAACACAATTTACAACATAGAGAGTGTTTTCACTTTATTAATGAAACACTTTTTATATCCAGATAAAAATTGGTTTGACCTGAGAACCTAAATGTAAAGAAACTAACAATTAAAATAGGACACAATAAAAAATTGCAATAACACAAGAAAAATGATTTTAGCTTTAAAGCACAACCCCTAGTTCCCATTAGTTTTTTGGTAACTGATCACAGTCTATGTGGTGCTTAAACGTTCTCAAAAAGTCCCCTGGTTCAGTTTGTTTTGGTGATGTTTTTATTATTTAATCCTTCTGCTCCTAAACAAACTCAGCTTGAGTTAATTGGTGGCTGCAACTTGACGTGGTATGAGAGAGTATAGGCATGACATGAGCAAGACAGACATCATGTTCAGGATTGGTTCCTGCCTTGTGCTTGACATCACTGGGATAGGCCCCTGAATGTGAAAAGAACTGAACTTGAGTTCAGAAGCAAATGAGTGGTCACACTGAAATTACATTATGTCCAAGACATTAGGAAGTAGAACAACAAAGCAGTATGTCAGAAGGCGGTCTAACTTTGTTTTTCTACATAACAATTCCCCACTATACTGCATAAGAACTCAGTTTCTTAATACATTTTTACTTAAAATACAAGCACTAAAAGTTCATGAAAAAGCAACTTCAACAGTAAAAGAAAATGTTAACATCAGAGAAACAAAACACAAAAATACCATGTTCATGTTGAAAAAAGTAAGCACTCACCATCTTCCAAACCAGAATAAAACCATTTAGAAAATAGGGGGATATATACCAAAATATCAAAAGGACAGAGAGAACAACACTGTAAAAATCAATGTACAAAAGGCAGCAAAATCAGAAAATCTTAAACTTGAGCTATCTGCCCCATGGAATGTATGACCCAGTGACCAAGGTCGTCTGTATCTCGCTTTTCATCAAGTAAGTGTGAAGTTGAGCTGAGGAACTGTTCAGACAAGCAAACTGGGGCCACTCTTGATCTGACGCTCCCTCCTCCCCTTGGCCGACAGCCTCTGTCTCAGATTAACACAAATATATCACTCCTGCAAGCAAACTATGATTCTTAGCGTGATGAGAAAAGTCACAAAATCAATCAGAACGTTCAAGCAAATTATAGAAAAAAAACCCCAATCAAATCCGTTAAGTAGTTCTCTTGTGAAAAGCAGACAGACATACAGACATTGGATTTTATTTATATAGAGATGTAAACTTGTGACAGAAATCTCAGTCTGCACTCAGTCAAGAGTGCTACATACAAATAAACTGCATATTGCCAATCATACTCAATATGAATTTAATGTGCCATGTCATTACATTTCAGTGTTAACAATTTAAATAATCAAGATGAACATAAAACAATAATCAAAACACCATACAGTTGAACTGCAGGTTTCTCAGTCCGCTACATCTTTAAGCGGAAATTTATTTTTTGGTAAAACAGTGTCTTAATGAACTCACCCTTAGATGAGCAAACAAATAAACTAATGCGGGTCTGTTGAGTCTCGGCCACAAGAGAAAATTATAGCCATTTAGGAAAAAGCCCCTAATATAATATTTTCACATAGACTTAAACCAATACAAGTCCATAAGTGGCTAGAATCATTGGAACAAGAGTAATGCTCAGTGGGCACCAGTCCTTTACTGGGTGGGTCGAAATACTGTACACAGTTGGCTGATATTTTAAGAAAAGTTGCAAATGCAAGCCTCTCTGATGTGTTTTCTGCTTTTATTTATTTATTTTTTTTTGGTTTGGTTGGTTAGTTTTTAGGTCCAAGATAAAGATTTTTTTTTTTTTTGCCAAATCAAGGCAATTAACATGTGATTTCTTCTCTTTGTGAAAAAGAAAAGGGAATTTTTGCCTAATATTACCTTGTATGACCCAAGAAAGTAGCAAAGTACACTGCTGTCAGAAAAGATGGGAGGCTAGACAGGTCAATGTGGCACAGGAGTGGGACAATGAGTATCAGGATGGAGTGCATCTCTGACATGTCGTTCCACCAGTCACAGAAGTGTGCCACTCTGTTATAGGATTATGAGTAACACCAGTTAAAGGTGCTTTGCTATGTAATACACACCTCAAGTAACAACCTGCTTTGTGTGCTTTAATGCTTACAATTGGACTGCATTTGTGCTTGGATTTCTATTTGCCATAATACTGGTTAACTGTGGCAACATGGTATCTTTAGCATTTTTGGGAAATCAGATTAATAAATAAACCTTAGATAAATGGATGTCTTTAGTCTGAACGGTTACTATGAGTATATTTCAACATTTCAGTATATAATGTATAATTTAAAACAGACCAGCACTGCGAAGTTCAGTGAAAGGGTAGGGGGACGTCCTTCCCTTCTGGTAAATCACATAAAACTTTGTGTTGATTTTTACATCTTAGCTCTTACCTTCTCCTGAATACCTTGAACAAAGTGCCTTCTCAGAATCCAAAATTTCAGTCTTCACCTGGACAGAATGACTCTGGGGGAAACCGGGTCCACCTTTTGTGCAGTCTGTCCCAGTCACTTTCTCATCTAAATGGACAGACTTAGTGGCAGACTCTGGTTTAAAGTTCTCTGCCTTGATATGGTTTACAGTTTCACTGTTTTGCTGTTCGGTAGCCTCATAAGTTTGCTCAGACTCTTCTTTAAAAACTACTTGCTCCCATTTACAATCCTCTTCTTCCTCAGTGCCATAATTCATCATCTTATGTTGCACGGATTCCCACTTACAGTCTTCTTCCTTAATGGCCACATTTCTTTTGTTCTCCATGGCATACCTGGAGAGAAGACTTCTGTTTATTGTGAGATTCCTCCCCTTCCTTGTTGTATTATACAGGGGGTGCTTACACTTTAATGCTGTAGTCTCCTTGGCAGCCCACCCCAAGTAGCCCATAGAGAGAATATATGACTCAAAAGACACTGAATAAGTAAGTATTTACTGAAAATAGCCAGCATGTCCAGTTATCAACAATAAATGAAAACCAATGGCAACCAGTAGCAGGCCTAGTCTTTGCTCTTGTGTCCAACAAGTTTGGAGGATCTTATACCTTGATAGACTCTGCACTTCTTCTACTACTACTACTACTACAACACTTGGAGCTCTGTCATTCTGCATAATACAAAATATATGCATAAGTTGTTTTCTTCACTCCAGTTGGCTAAGAGAGTCAGTTATGGGAGGTCTGCTGAGCTGTTTATTGATAGGGACTTCATGTGCAGGGCCTCTGCTCCACTTTCTTTATGTGTGCCTTCAAGTCCAAAGCACACCTCCACAACAGTAACCATTAAGCAGCACAGTATCTCTGAGGTGACAATGCCACTGAGCACAGCACCTCAAACATCACTTGTTATTACTCATCTCTGCTGGGGTCACTTCTTCATGTTTATATTCTTATTTCTAGAAGATCTCAGACAGCTTCTCTTTGTAACTCTAAACAAAACAGAGTAGAATATATTCAAAGTGGCATGAAACAAACAGAACACATTTTAGTCACGTTATCACCATTTCTTCAATGTTCTTTACGGAGGGCTCTTGACATTATCTAACTGATTTTGCCTGGACTTTCTCCATGGCTTTTACACACCTATATTTAGAATCTGAAGAAGCTGAAAAGAATGATCAAAAACAAAGTCAAACAAAATCCTGACGTGTTCTTTCTATGTTAAGTTTTTGAAAGCTGTCAACTGAAAACTAACAGGTTATCTTTTTACCAAAGACTGCTTAACATAAAAGTGAAAATATCTGACAGGCTTGTGTTAATGACTCCCTTCTCCAGTGTTGTTCCTGCCTTGCGCATGGTGCTTGCTGGGATAGGCACCAGCTGTCCCACTACCCTGAGCTGAAATTGCAGATTAGGAAAATGTGACATTTAACATCCATCCATTTTCCAACCCGCTGAATCCGAACACAGGGTCATGGGGGTCTGCTGGAGCCAATCCCAGCCAACACAGGGCACAAGGCAGGAACCAATCCCGGGCAGGGTGCCAACTCACCGCAGGACACACACAAACACACCAAGCACACACTAGGGCCAATTTAGAATCGCCAGTCCACCTAACCTGCATGTCTTTGGACTGTGGGAGGAAACCCACGCAGACACGGGGAGAACATGCAAACTCCACCCAGGTCCGCAGGGACATTTAACATTGCTTCTATTTTTTGGTATAAATTGATTTTGTGTTGTATGTAGTACATAATCAAATCTATGCCACTTCTCACTAGTTTAATTCTTTAAAAGTTTGCTGTATTCTTTTTACATATGACTTTTGTAATAAATGGATTAGCTCTCTGGAACCTTTCGGCAGTGAACTGGACTATGCCTGTATGAAAAGGATAATCAGAATAAGAACATCAAAAGTTTTCACGTTATTTTACCTTAACGGCCCCGATGCTTCTGTACTCCCAATTGTCTCAGTACCTACAGTGTATCAAGTCCGTAAAGGTCTCTTTCTTTCTTTCTTTCTTTCTTTCTTTCTTTCTTAAGCAAGTGTATTAAAATTAAAATACCAGTCACTCATCATATCTGTGTTTTAGGGTCAATGAAGAAATTACATAAGTAAGTGTGTTAATAACAATTAAGCAGTTATATGTGGGTTTTTTTCTTACTTTTTATTTATGTTCATTATGATTTCCATTTTGCCTTTCCATTATTGACTAATTAGCAGGTTTGATGCTGAAGCAGTTGCAGCCTTTCATTGTTTAGTGTTGTTCGCTTAGGTGTCTGTTTGCTTGTTTTTAATTGTAAGATACAATGAAGGGAGCAGACTACTCAGAATATGGAAAAAAAACAACAGGGAAACAACAAAAAGAGTCAAACATTTAAAACTATAGCAAAAAATAGAAATATTTCTAAATGTCCTATAATGTAAAACTCATACCTGCTGTGCTTTCCTGAATGCAGAATAAGAGAAAGACCAGCTAATTAAGTAAGATCAATTATTCTGTTATTATCACGTACTGTGAATCTGGTTGAAACAAAAACCTGCAGCCACTGGGGGTCCCCAGAACCGAGTTTGGGAACCCCTGACTTAGAACAACGCATGGTGTTTTTACTAATTGTGACGCCCCGTTCTTACGAATACTTCTAACCGAGGCGGTCTCACTGATCACAGGCACACCGATTACTTAAAAATAGAGAGACACAGATATAAAGACTTGACAATATACATACTCATACAAACATTCCAGAAAAGCGCGTCCTTGATACTCCACGACCTTTAACGAGGCAGATGGACATCAGCTCCGTGGCCGTTTGAGCACACAACAGAGATCAGGAGGGTCCTACTACTGCTCCCCTACTCAAAAAATATAGTTCACGTACCGGTTTATAGTCATGTGTCTGTTTCCACAGCCACTGCACCTTTCACCTTCTTCCTCGGAGTCCCCATAGACGTGTGGTGTTAACCCACTTCCGGTTACGTCACACTGACTGACGTCTTGCGCAGCTATACATATACGTAGAAATATATTTTGTGTGCGGCGAGAAGCTCTACGGTGAAGTTCATGCGGTTTTATGCCGAAAAAGTTGAAATACCGTACGGGAAAAGCAGGTGTTCGCAAGAGAAAACTTAAACGAAACAGAGAGGGGAATAAAACAAGAATATTAGACAGCTATTAAGGAGTCCGCGCTGGCACACTGTGATACTGGAGCTTTCTTAATTTATACCGTGTGCTTCAGGCTCTGCTATGCTGGTCATGGTGTGGGTGTGTGTGCGCGCGTCCAGTTCAGCCAGGCACGTCAATAGATTCGCCATATTGGAGCGGTCGACTTCTCATTTTCTTAAAGCCGGACCCGGTGTGATATTTATCCATCCATCCATCCATTTTCCAACCCGCTGAATCCGAACACAGGGTCACGGGGGTCTGCCGGAGCCTGTGATATTTATGTGTCAACAAAATATTAATACGTATATGCGCAGGTTTTTTTTTTAAGATATGGCATTGAAATGTATTACTATTATCAGCCTTTTTTGGGCACCTATGTCATAAGGAAAGCTCCAGAAAAAGGGACCTCAATTGTTTTTTGTTTTAGGGTTTAATATAGAACGTGAATGTAAGAGTTGTGTTAAATAAAGTTCCCCTGTGTATTTACAAAACCGTCTCGCTATCACTTCATTTTGCAGAATTGTGAAAACAAGACACAAAGTGTGTCAATTTTACATGAAACTTTGACAAAAGGCCTCAAAACTGGCCAGCCTGCAAATGCAAGGAGACGAAAAACCTGCAGACAACACAGGGATGGTACACAACTGAGAGTTGTTTTGTGTGTTTTCGTTTTATTACCAATTTGTTTTTTATGTGACCAGTGTAACCTAGTTAGCTCTGTCGGACTGTAAGTAAGGAAATGATGTAATGTTATTTTTATTTGTGGAAGTGTAACCCATGCCAAACTATTTATTACAGGTTCAGTATCTGTTGCGTGGACATAAGGAATAATATTGTATTTTCAAGTCCTGATGTAGCTGTTTGCTCCGTTTTACAGCTATCATGTATAATTACATATTATTATTGAACAATTAATATTGATTCAAGCACATTAATACTTGTGATTGAACACATAAATATAATTCCATCCAAAGTCTGTAATCAACAGTCACATTTTTTATCCTTATGTTTCATGGAATTTAATATGTATGAGATTTTAGGCTTAGTTAACTGCCCTAAATTAACAACCAGCCATACATAATAAACCAAAAACAATTCAAATAGCACATGTCAAGCACAGCATGAATAATAAAATCACTTCAAGTATCAGGCAAACTTCAAAGAAAAAACAACAACAATAATAATAAAAACCCAAAGCTAGGTGAAATCACAACATATACAAAAAACAGAATTTTCATTGTACACTTTTAAAAATAATGTCTCTTTAATGGCATTTTATGGTTTTTTATTGGGTTGTGTGGTATTCAGGAATATTTAGGACAAAAATAAATAAATAAAAGTGCTGTGAAATTTGAGCATAAATAAATAAATGTGTCATAAAATGTGAACATAAATAAATGTGTCACATAATGGTGCCCATCGGAGTCAATTCCAACTGCTTGCAGCTCCGGGGTGGAGGCTGTGGTTCTGCAGAGATATACGCTTGAGTTTTTACAAATTGTGATGAAGAGGTGTCAAGCACCTACTACTGACAGTACAAAAATGTTCCAGATATGGTGAGTTCAGCCACAGTTTCTCCTCAACTTTTTTCTTTCCTTTTTTTTATTCAGTCCTGGTACAACAAACACAAGACATCAGAAAGATGTGCCATTTTTCTGCTTGTGGGGTCCACAGTACCTGTATTCCTCCTTTCCTTGGCACCACATTGTTGGTATTGTAGTGTTGGCTGAGCACTCCTTAGTAGGTGAGTAGCTCTCAAACACACAAGACCCAATCCCAACAACTTATAATGAAATCAGACCTGTTGAATTTTGTCACAGACAGGACTGACTTGATGGGGATGTCAGACTACACGAGTTCTTGTTAGGGAAGTGTGCTGCGATTATGTAAATGCAGTCTGGGATTGAAAATTGCTGGAAAGGTGACAAGGAGAATGGCATATTAATGCTTTTTGGACACTTAAGCTTTATTGAATTAAAAAAAAAAATCAATTATCAGTTATTCAAAAACAAATATCTATAAGTGAATTCAAATTTCTTCCTTAGAACTAATTTAGTTTTGCATAGTTCAAGTTGCATTTCCTGCCATCTGTATCTTCTGGTTTGATGATGTATTTTTCTCAAGTCAATTCATGTTTGCTGTGCCCTTGGTATTTATGGGAGTGTTCTGTTTTTATTCTTTTATGGTTTTCTTTATTTCAGAAATGTGCTTTTAAATGGTTGAAAAGGTACCTTGTATAGTTTCAATCAACTGTGTATTTCTCTGTCTTAATGAGGTTCAGTAGCATTTGTTCAATTTCCTGAATTCTAGTGGTTTTTCAGTTTATGCCATGCTATTGTGTCGTTCCTTTTTCTTTTTGTGAGTTTCAGGTGTACTCTGTCTAGTTGTTGCATTTATTCTTTAGTTGTTGTTTAAATGGATCAGTCCTCCTTTGTGGCACATGAATTGTTATATGTGGCCTTAGGTGACTATTATTGCAGAAATATTTGTTACAGTCATAACACCAGTACAGTTCCCCTTCTTTGGATTCTCATTTATTCTTATGGCTCTCTAAAAATGACATTTACCACAATAAGCACTGTAGTGAGTTCCTTTCAGTTTTAAGTTTGTGCATGCACCTTCGGCTCTTTAATAATTATTTAGCAAATTAGAACACCAATATGACTTTTGTAATACTGTGTGCACCAAAATGTGCAGTTACTTAAATTGCAATGCTGCTTCTCTCACAGGGCAGTGCCTCAATATGGTCTTGTCTTTGTTCAAGCAGTGAACCTCACTCACTAGTAATGCCTTGTTTATTGCTTACCTTTCATTTTCCTAAATTTGCAGCAGGGGCTCTGAACAGAACATGCATTGTCCCGAACAATACAGAAGTCTGTGGCTCGCAAACGTGATGGAAACAGGCAGAGCATCAAGGTGAGGGTAAGTTGTTAGTCAGGGGAAAGGGCAGGTTCTACAACAGATATGGTCTCCTGTGCAATATATATTTGATTTTTTACTTATGTTACACCAACGTTTCTCAACCTGTAAGTATTTGTGACCTGAGTTTTCATAACAGTTTTAAACACCCTAACGTTTTTTTGAAACCCTAATAAAATTTATTCCTATATTTTTTGCTGCCGATATACCACTACAAGTTTAAAATTTCCCTATGAATAGCAAAATTACACCACATATGTCAATATTCGCGCCCCCTTTTTTGTTACTAGGGGGGCGCACCCCACAGTTTGAGAACCGCTGTGTTACACTGTCCATTTTCCTCTTTTATTATTCCTTTTTGCTTTTTGTTTTCATCATTATGCATTATGCTGTATCATGTGGACTCTGCCAGGAAAAATGTTGGGAACATTTATTTTGGAAAAGCACTAATAATCAATGTGATGCTGTGGTCTGTGAGCATGATTTTATAATATAGTTATGTTTAGCATGCATGCATACATACAGTTCTGCAGTATACTATATAAAACTTGCTCAAAAACACTTTTTTCTGTCAGCTGTGACAATGTGGGAATTATAAAATGGCACCTCTGTGAAGATTGGTGATATACAGCAGGTGCATTGTTCCAGCTTGACAGAAGAAGGTTAAAACCTGTAAAGCAGATGTGCTAAACTGGTAGAAAGGAGCTTAAGCTGCTTAATATTGATCACAGTGCCCTTCCATAATGTTTGCCATAAAGACACATTTTTCCTTGATTTAGCCCTCTGCTCCACAGTTTAAAATTAAAAAATTGAAAAATTCAGACATTGTGATTAATGTGCAAATTGCAGACTTTCATTTAAGGGGATTTACATACATTTCAGTCACACCGTATAGAAATGACAACACTGTTTCTGCACCATCTCCTCATTTCAGGGCACTATAATGTTTGAGACACAGAAATGGCAGGTCTATTAAAGCTGTTCTCATATTTATGACTTTGTCGCATATCCCTTGCATGCAATGACTGATTGAAGTCTGTTATTCACAGACATTACCAGGTGCTGAGGATTTTCTCTGGTGATGCTCTGCCAAGCCTCTAATGCAGCAATCTTCAGCTTCTGCTTGGCCATTCAAGAATTTTCCATTTTTAGCTTTGACAAACTCCTGTGTTGCCTCAGCAGTATGTTTGGATCATTTTCTTGTTGTAGAATGAAGTGGCATCCACTGTGATTGAAGCCATTTACTAGAAGTTGAGCAGATCAGATGTTTATCTACACCTCCAAATTCATTGTGCCACTGCCATCAGCAGTTCCGTCTTCAATGAACAGAAGTGTGCCAGGACCTGTGGCAGCCAAGTCCCAACACCCTCCTCACCATGTTTAACAAATGAGGTGGTCTGAACATTAGAACAGTCTAGACAAGAACAGGCCAATCAGCCCCACAAAGCTCGCCAGTCCTATCCACTTAATTCTCCCAAAAAAACATCAAGTTGAGTTTTGAAAATCCCTAAAGTCTCACTGTCTATCAAACTACTTGGTACCTTATTTCAAGTGTCTATCGTTCTTTATGTAAAGAAAAACTTACGAATGTTTGTGCGAAATTTATCCTCAACAAGTTTCCAACTGTGTCCCCGTGTTCTTGATGAGCTAATTTTAAAATAACAGTCTCGATCCACTGGACTAATTCCCTTCATAATTTTAATCACTTCAGTCAGGTCACCTCTTAATCTTCTTTTGCTTAAACTGTAAATTCTCAGTTCTTTTACTCTTTCTTCATAATTAATCCTCTGAAGCCCTGGAATCAGCCTAGTCGCTCTTCTCTGGACCTTTTCTAGTGCTGCTATGTCCTTTTTGTAGCCTGGAGACCAAAACTGCACAAAGGACGATGAGGCCTCACCAGTGTGTTATAAAGCTTGAGCAGAACCTCCTGTGACTTGTACTCCACACATCAAGGCGCTATATAACCTAACATTCTGTTTGCCATTTTAATAGTTTCTGAACACTGTTTGGAAGTCAATAACTTAGAGTCCACTATGATTCCTAAATTCTTCTCATAAGGTGTACTGTCGATTTCCCGACCATCCACTGTGTATTCAAACCTAACATTTTTACTTCCTATGTGTAATACTTTACATGTACTGACATTAAATTTCTGCCCCAAATCTGCCCAAGCCTGTATGCTTTGGATCTTGGGCAGTTCCTTTTTGTCTCCACACTTCACTCTTGCCATCACTCTGATGCAGGCTCATCTTCATCTCATTTGTCCTTTTCCCAGAATTCTGCAGGCTCTTTGAAGCTTTTTTTCACAAACTGTAATCTGGCCATCCTGTTTTTATGGCTAACTAGTGGTTTGCACATTGCAGTGTGACCTCTGTACTTCTGTTCATGAAGTCTTCTGTAGATAGTTGTCTCTGACACACACACATCTGCCCCCTGAAGACTGTGCCTGATCTGTCAGACAGGCGTTTGGGAGCTTTTTCTTTTCCATAGTGAGGAATTCTTCTGTCATCAGCAGTGAAGGTCCTCCTTGGCCTACCAGTGCCTTTGTGATTGCTGAGCTCACCAGTGTGTTCTTTGCTCTTGATAATATTCCAGAGAGTTGATTTAGGTCATCCTAAGGTTTTACCAAGGTCTCCATTGTTTTTATTCTTGTTTTTCAGCCTCATAATGGCTTTTTTGACATTCATTAGCGCAGCTCTTGTCCTCATGTTGAACAATGGCAACTATAGACTCCAAAGGGTAGAAGCAAGCCGAGGTATCTTATGAAGCCATTAAACACACCAGAGGAATCACAAACACCTCACATTATGGTGCTCTGAAATGGGGGAACCATGTAAGGAAAGTGTTGTCATTTCTACATGCTGTGACCCAAATGTATGCAAATCCCCTTAAACCTATGTCTAGAATGTGTGCTTTAATCACATCTGAATTGTTTGATTTGTAATTTTAAACTGTGAAGCAGAGTGGGAGTAAATCAAGCAAAAATGTGTTTTTGCTCTAAACATTATGGAAGGCACTGTAGTATTGATCAGTGAAAAGTGCAGTAATGAAGCCTCACAGAGCCTCATTAAGTCAGGAGCCTACACAAGATGCAAGTCCTCTAATCAAGTCTGTGCTAAGAGAAACTCCACCAGGGAGATGGACCTACAATTCTTCAATGGGGTCATTGAGAATTCTAAGACAGTTGTATTGTTTAACATTTTTTCTTTGGCTGTTAGTATGTAATATATTTCAGGAATGAAAGTTGCATTTTAAAGCATGTTAAATATATTTTTCCTTTGGACCATTTCTCTTGTCTTAATATCTCAGCTGTGGTTACTGTGAAGGGATATGTATGGGTTCAAAGTATGAGCTGCAATTCTAAAATAACACATTCCCACAGATCATGTGCCTCCTGGTGGGTACAGGTAACACAACATCTAGTAAACATTGTTTGTTCTTTTGTAGAAAAACAATATTTCATTAAAGTTATAAAATAGCGTTTCTACACCCCGGCATTTAAGCACCCCACAACCACTTGAGCACCATTACTTCTGATCTGCTCAACACTGAGTTTTAAATAGCAGCCTGCTATTACCTTCCACCCTACAAACTTTTGCAGGCTCTGACAGCATCTGGAGAAAGCAACAGCCAGAGCACGCCGAGAGAAACAGAGTGTGAGTATCTTTACTGCCTCAGCCACACTCACCCTGCCAGGAAAATTAGGAAAGCTCGCATGGAGCTGCAGTATCACAGTGTGAGTATCAGGGTTCAGTGGATTCCTTAATAGCTGTCTAATATTCTTGTTTTATCCCCCTCTCGGTTTCATTCAAAGCCTGATGTGGACTGAATGCGGAATGATTCAATACAAACCATGTTTAACATTACGGTATTTGTATTGTGACTGTTTTTGTCACCATTTTATAGCACCTATTTGTCAATTTGTGGAGCTAACCCTCCCTGTTAGACATAATGTATGAATGTGAAATGGTGATCTGAAAAACAAAAATCACAGTTTAGGACTAATCTCACATAAGTGTGGAATTCTTAAGGTTCAAATTATGAAAACTACTGTATTCTAAATTGAAAATGAATGCAACAGGTCCCATTTGTAGTGTGCTGGTCTACTTTATTTGCATTTGATTAAGCCTGTAAATTCCTGTAACACTGTAAAAATTAAAGTGAACCCAAATGCAGCAAAATGAAGAAAAAAATTAAGATCTAGTATTGGAATCTGCAGCCAAGTTAATGTTAGCAGCTGTAATACCTGCTATTACTAAAAGAGAGAACAGAAATGTATACAATTCAAAAATCTCCATACATAATTGCCATTGTTTCATCCATGAAATAGCATGATGCACAGATTTATTCTCTGATATCTAGTAATTGTAAGTTTTTTCTTGGTCCAGATTTCGGATTACAAAATGTTTATCAATATACAGTGGTGCCATGTACTTCAAACTTAATTTATTTTAGCTGGTGGTTTGAACTCTGAATTGTTTGAAGTCCGAATCAAATTTCCCCATTAGAAATAATGGAAAGTGAATTAATTTGTTCCCAGACCTTAAACAAAACCCATTTCGATTACACAACTAAATGCCCAGAATAATAAATTAAAACATGAAAATAGTAAAATACATAAATATTGTATAATAAAATGAAAATTGCATTTACTGTACCTTAATGAGGAGTGGTGATGTCCCATATGGATGCCATGGTTAATAGATAGGCGTTATATATAATATATTAGGTGTTAGGTGTTATATATATATATATATATATATATATATATATATATATATATATATATATATATATATATATATAACACCTAACACCTAATATATACACACACACACATACTGTATATAGTGGGTATAGAAAAGAATCACTCCATTCAAAATATTCCTTAAATAGTCTTAAATGAAAACACACACAAAAAATATTTCTTCCTAACTTTGCTTGCTCAATGCAACATACAACATCCAAGTTAAAGATATCACAGCTACAGTTCAGAAAAATGATAAAAAAAAATCAAAAACAAGATTAATAAAGGTTCACCCCCCATTTTGTTGACCCACCTTTTGCCTTAATGACACACTTGAGTCTGTTGGGATACTTCTCTATCAGTTTTGCACACCTAGATTGAGCTATTAATATTTGACTTCTCTTCTTTAACTGTTCAAGTTTGGTCAGATTGGATGGTGAGCGTTGGTGGACTGCTATCTTCAAATCTTTCCACAGATTTTCAATGGAATTAGGTCTGGGCTCTGACTGGGCCACACGAGGACATTCACTTTTTTCTCCTTCAGTGTGTGTGGTCAGTTTTGCTGTGTGCTTCGGGTCGTTGTCACGTTGAAGGGTGAGCATTCTGCCCATCTTCAACTTTCTGGCAGAGGGTAGTAGGTTTTCCTCAAGAATTTGACAGTATTTTGCCTCATCCATTTTTCCTTCTACCTTAACAAGAGCCCCAGGCCCTGCGGCAGAGAAACACCCCCACAACAGAATGCTGCCACCTCCATGGTTTACTGTAGGTATGGCGGCTTTTTCTTTGTGACCCTCCCGAACAAGCCACAATTGTGGAGCGCTTGTGAAATTGTTGTCACCTGCACACAATGACCACTCTTTGCCATAAAATCCTGTAACTCCTTCAAAGTGGCCATTGGCCTCTTGGTAGCCTCCCTAACCAGTTTCCTCCTTGCTCTTCCATCCAGTTTAGGGGGAAAGCCGGATCCAGGGAGGGTCTTAGTAGTACCAAACACTTGCCACTTCTTTATGATGGACTTTACTGAGCTCCTTGGGATTGATAAAGCCTTTGAGATTTTTTTTGTATCCATCTCCTGTCTTATGTCTGTTCACAACTCTATCCTTGAGATCTTTTGAAAGTGGCTTGCCACCCATAGTCAGTTGTCTGCTGTCAGTTGCACTACCAAGCAAGAGAATGAATGCTCCAGGAACAGCTTCACTAATCACTCTGATTACAATTAATCACAGGTGGAAGGACACCAGTAACCGTGGTCTGCAATGGAAATGGTGGGCACTTACAGCTGATTGAGTTTAGGAGCGGGGTGATCCTTTATTAATCTCAGTAGGTCTTGTTTTTTATTTTTTAAAGTTCTTCTGAACGGTAGCTGTGGTATCTTTCATTTGGATGTTATAGGTTGCATTGAGTAAGTAAAGCTGGAAAAAATATTGATTTGTGTGTTTAAGGCTGTAGAGCAAAAAAATGGGAATATTTCGAAGGGGGGGATTCTTTTCTATACCTTATGTATGTACGCTTGCTGTATAAGAGCCTTCTGCTGCTGCATTTTTTTCACTGCATGTGCAGTTTGAACATAGAAGCATCAAACTCTGGATTTTTCTCAAATTTAGTGTTCGTACTCTGCAACGTTCTTAGAATTGTTAGGCATCACAGTAAACATTATATACAGTGCAGAGAATGTCATCTTTTTATTGATGTTGCCTTACATGCTTTTTAATCTTTAACTGAATTCCCACACGGTTTCTCTATGTGCAGTTGTTTTACTTCATGTTGGTCGTTCCAGCTGGACAGATTCATCTTAACCACTAATTGCTTGCACTTGAGGATGGTTTGAACACTGATGTTAAATCCATGACCAGGCTCTGTCAGGCAAAACAGTGCTGACAAAGAATCTCTCTGAAATATTTATTTCCTTATTGTCCTATTTGAGACCATGATTTGATCTTTTGCTATAATGAAAATAGTGTCATTGCCAGTAGTGCATTATGGAGTTTCTCAAATGGGGCAATGGTTTTAATCAGTTTCATCCATGAATGTGCTGAACTGTTGAATGCTATGTTATACTCTAGTCAATGGTAGGGATGGGAATAGAAAACCGGTTCTTGTTGAGAACCGGTTCCCACTGTTTCAATTCCTTGGAATTGTTTGCCATTTTTGCAAACGATTCCCCTATCGATTCCAGTCGCCTCGAATGACGTCAACACGTTGCGTAGCGTCATTTACCCAACAGGAAACATGGCGCCTAAGCGGCACAAACGCTCCAAAGTTTGGTTATACTTTACGAGAAAGGATGACAACAGGGCAACCTGCAATACTTGCAAAGTAGATATTTCATCAAAGGGAGGAAACTACGAATATGCAAAAGCATTTGCTCACAAAACACGCGATAACCTTAAATGAATGTCGTGTTTTTGATCCGCTCCGGACTAGTGAATCTCAACCCAGCAGCAGCGGTAACGTTTGCACGTCCTCTCCCGTTAATACGGCAGGTAACTAATCAACTAACATTGCATATTATGTTAGCGCGATTTGCCTTATTGCAAAACCTGCTATTACTGTGCATTGCATTTAGATGACCATGACGAGAGAGACAGACAGAGTCTGGCTGGCTTAGTTGCTTGCAGTTCTCGCTGCAGTCTACCGGTAGCTTCTCCTTTCACAGAGGTGGGGAAAAGTAAAATTTCCTTCCTGAAAAAGCAGATATGCTTATATTTCTGCAAAAGAATTGTTAATTCTCCATAGTTGATGGTTGCAGAATTGCACAGTGCACAGTTCCATTGGACTTGAGTTGATTGTATTTGTTGCTGGCTGATGTAGTTTTATTTTTGAGTGCTCAGCTCATATATACTTTTAAAAAGGAGACTGTAAATGTTACTGGACATTCTTGTGTAATTGCCACAGAATAATTTATGTTGTACTTTGTTATTGCTACAGAAGAATATTTATTTTATTATTATTTTACATTTACAAATTTTTTTCTGGGGACCCCGTGGCACCCCATCGAGGAGCCGTAGGCTGTGGATCTCTTAAGATCTCACTGTTGGGTTTGTAAGGTCATGCTACTCCTAAATTTCTATCTTGCTCAAAGATAAGAGATAAAACAAAGTTCTAAGCTAATCGACCTGTGTGTTCTCCTTTTTTAAAAATAAGAATCGATAGGAGAATCGATAAAGAAGCAAATTGTTAAACAGAATCGAAAATGGAATCGGAATCGTGAAAATTTTATCAATTCCCATCCCTAGTCAATGGCACACTCAGGTTTATGCTTTTTCTTGCAGCCTTCTATCACTACTTCCACCAAAAGTTAGATTTTTTTTTAATACATTACTTACCCCATGTAATTTGGAGTGATGGTCGTCCTCAGTAGGACCCGTGATCACTTGCTCACTTACCAGCGACCGGAACAGTCTGGTTTTATGCCTAAGAAGTCTACCATCGACCGCATCCTGGCACTTAGGGTTCTCATGGAGCGCAAACACGAATATCAGCAGAGTTTCCTTGCAGCCTTTGTTGACTTTCATAGAGCTTTAAACTCAGTTGATCTAGCTGCCCTGTGAGATATCCTGAGGGTTCGCAGGATCCCCTCGAGGTTGCTAGATATTATGGCTGGCCTATACACTGGTATTGGGCAAGGTCGTGGGGTCCAGCGGCTGTGGGGCATCTGTTGGTGAAGAAAGATTCACAGATCTTGACTTTGCTGATGATGCTGTGATCTTCGCAGAGTCAATGGAGGCTGTGATTGGGGCGCTCGAGAGACTGAGTGAGGAGTCTGAGTGTCTGGGCTTGCGAGTGTCCTGGATAAAAACCAAGATCCAGGCCTTTAATGACCTCTTGGGCACAGCCATCAGCAGTGGGTCTGTCTGCAGAGAGAGTGTCAACCTTGTCGAGAGGTTTACTTACCTTGGCAGTGACATTCATGTCTCTGGTGACTCTTCCTATGACGTCAGTAGACGGATTGGGAGAGCATGGGGTGTCATGAGGTCGCTGGAAAGGGGTGTCTGGCGCTCCCTATATCTATGCAAAAGGACGAAGGTCCAAGTCTTTAGAGTCCTGGTGCTTCCTGTCTTGCTATGTGGTTGCAAGACATGGACGCTATCCAGTGACCTGAGACGAAGACTGGACTCCTTTGGTACAGTGTCTCTCCGGAAAATCCTTGAGTACCTTTGGCTTGACTTTGTGTCGAATGTACGGTTGCTCATGGAGTCCCGAATGAGGCACATTACCTGCATTGTGAGGAAGCATCAGTTATGGCACTACAGCCATGTGGCGTGTTTTCCTGAGGGTGAGCCGGCTCGCAAGATCCTCACTGTGGGGGACCCGAGTGGCTGGACCAGGCCAAGGGGTCGCCCACATAACACCTGGCTGCAGCAGATAGATGGTCATTTCCAGAGGGTGGGACTGGACCACGTGTCTGCCTGGGGGGGTTGCAAACTGGGATCCCGAGTTGTTTCGTCATGTAGTGGGTGTAGCAACGCACTGTACCAGTGCATGCTCCCTAACTTGACTTGACTTGTGGTCTATACTGCAACCACATCTGAAGAAACGAAGATGAGGAGAGGCATTCACTGTTCAGATTCTGCAATCTGTAAATACAAAAAGTCCAGAAACAGAATTGAAAGAGGTAGTCATTTACTTCTTGTCAGTTCTGTTGAAATAATCCCAATTTCACAACAATAAAGTGAAACCCAGTATCCTTATTTTATTGAAGATTTTTTTAAACCACTGATTTCTCTGCTATCTGATAAGCCACACAAATGAATTTCAAAAGTCTGTGCTACAGAAGTCAATTTATTTTGTATTTACAGTGTTCTAGTAATGTGACACTTTCTGTGCAGAGTTTACACAATTGCTACTAGCTTTCTTTTCTTTTTAGCTGGGTGCTCTAAAGTGATGAGAGTCTACATCTATGTATGAATATGCCCTGTAAAGTTTTCATCCTCCTACTAGGTTGGTTCTGTGCACTGGAATTAGGCTTGCCAATATAAAACAGACTAGGGAGAGCTCAGTAATAAACAGTCACTTGTTCAAATTACATGAATTATGTCAAAAAAATAAAGAAGCAGAGAAGAATCATTTCCAACAATTGGAGCAGCAGTATGGCTTATCTCAGGTTTAATTTCTCCAAAATAGTGCAAGGTACCCACTTCTTTAATCATCTCATACCACTATTACAAAAATAGACACAAGAAATAAATTACAAAGTAGTGTGGCAGAGAGTAAGTCTTCAGGGACCTTTAAAACTTGACTTGATGTTATTTTGGAGAAATTAGAAGGATAGGATTGGCAAGCTTAGTTAGGCTGTATGGCCTGGTTTCATCAAACTTCTAATGTTATAGGTACTATTATTGTCTTGAATAAAGTGATGCCTCCTTTTGTAGTTTATAGGAAGTTCTACTAATTGATAGGACATCAAGAGAGATGGTATGGTGGTTTATTTTAGGTTTCCTTCTCTCCAGTATGAATTCTTGTGTGGATCTGAAGGTGGCTCATTTGTGTGAATCGTTTTCCACATTCTGAACAGCAGTATGGCTTCTGTACAATGTGAATTGCTTTGTGATGCCTTAGATTACGTTTGTCAGAGAATTCTTTTCCACAGTCCGAGCAGCAATATGGCTTCTCTCCAGTGTGAATTCTTTTGTGTCTCTGTAGACAGGTGCTGGAGGAAAATCGTTTCCCACAATCACAACAGCAATATGGTCTCTCTCCTGTGTGAACTCTTGTGTGGATCAGAAGATTGCTTTTGTCAGCAAATTGTTTGCCACAGTCAAAACAGCAGTATGGCTTCTCTCCAGTGTGAATTCTTCTGTGTCTCTGATGACAGTTGCTGGAGGAGAATCGTTTGCCACAATCAGAACAGCAATAGGGCTTCTCTCCAGTGTGAACCCTTGTGTGGATGTGAAGATTGCTTTTGTCAGCAAATTGTTTCCCACAATTGGAACAACAGTATGGCTTTTCTCCAGTGTGAACTCTTGTGTGCTTCATAAGAAGGCCATTGGTAGAAAATCGTTTGCCACAATCAGAACAGCTATGTGGCTTCTCTCCAGTGTGAATTTTTATGTGGGTCTGAAGACTGTTATTGTTGGCAAATTTTTTGCCACATTCAGAACAGGAAAATGGCTTTTCTCCAGTGTGAATTCTTGTGTGGCTCTGAAGACTGCGCTTGTTAGAGAATCCTTTGCCACAGTCAGAACAGCTATATGGCTTCTCTCCAGTGTGGATTCTTGTGTGGGTCTGAAGATACCTTTTTTGTGAGAATTCTTTCCCACATTCAGAACAGCAAAAAGGCTTCTCTCCACTATGGATTATCTTTTGTATCAGAGGCCTGCTATTGTTGGAGAATTGTTTTTCATATTCTGAACAGCAGTATGGTTTCTGTCCTGCTTGTCTCCACTTATACTTTGTCTCCAATTTTTGTTCTGAAGCTTTTTTCTGCTCTTGAAAGAAGTCCAAAGCTTCTGAATGTGCGTCATGCATGCATGGAGTGTTGGTCGTCCTCAAAACCTCTGAATTAGGTGTCAGTCTTTCCAGGTTTTGCTGTGGTCTCTTCAGTGTACAGGTCTGATGAAATGAAGATGGGCAGAAGGCACCCCTTTCTTTTATATCTGCGGAAATATAAAATAAATACAAATTTCATGTAAATTTAAGTTCAGACAGAGAAGAGAATAATTTAGTCTATAATAGCTTATTGCTGTGGAAATAAACTCAACTGACGATGACATTCTAAGATTATTTTCAGTTTATTAATGGAAGATTCATTTTCCTTTGATTTAAAAACACACCTAGAAAAAGAAGGCAAAAGAAGAGGCAAAGAAAGCCGCAAAGAGGAATTTTTAAATAAATATACATCTAATTATAGCAGCCTAACAAAACATGTTTAGTCATGCAGAACATTCTGAAATAAGAGTTGATAAATATTTTTTATGTCTTTATTATGACATGACATAATGAGAAGTCAAGGAAAATGACACCTTTTATTAGCTAACTAAAAAGATTACAATATGCAAGCTTTTGAGGCAACTCTGGCCCCTTCTTCAGACAAGATGTAATACAGAAACTGGAATTCCTTGTGTTTTATATAGTTAAAGGTTTTCCAATGCTGTATCGGTGCTGGTGTCTATATAAACACAGGGGGGCATTCTGTAACCCTATTGGTCTAAGGATTTGGACTGGAATTTATAAGTTTGGTCACTTTAACTCGTCCCTCTCTCTCACATGGACACCCTGGCCACAAGGAGAACACAATGAGGAGCACAAATCAGCAGCCATATTGAGACAGGCATCTGGACTAGAAAGGATGACTTGACCAGAGACATTTGAGTAACTACAAGTCTGTGTGCTGCCTGATACTACACATCTAGCATTTATTAGGTTGTACGGTTATGGTTTGCCAACATTCACATGTACTGTGCTTCATTTTTATTATTTTATGAATACTATTAATAATACATTATTAACACGAGTAACTTAACTCCTACTTGTCCTTTTACGCTAGTTGCCCAAGGTTATAGATGTAGAAGGGAGAGTGGGAGTGAAGTGCTAAAGTACAATACCTTATAAACAGTGGTAAGTCTATGGGATTTGCAGCATTCTGATAAAGTCAACACAATAAAGAGTACAAAAAGGTGAAAGTAGAGTCACATAGGGCTCTACCAAGATAAAACAAATAGGTAGTTTATACATAACATTTCCTCCAAACATACTGAAAAAAAATAAACATGAAACACATTCATTTAGTTCATCATTAAAACCACAGGCAGGGATAGACTGCCCCGATGCACTTCTGAGGATTACTATAGCGGCTGCCAATCAATGGTATTAATTCCTTCATCCTCCAGGAACTGCCTGCATGCTCTCTCCACATGAGGCCGGGCATTGTCGTGCACCAGGAGGAACCCACTGCACCAGTATAGGGTGTGACAGTGGGTCTTAGGATTTCATCCCGATACCTAATGGCAGTCAATGTGCCGTTGTCTAGCCTGTAGAGGTCTGTGGCTCCCTCCATGGATATGCCTCCACAGACTATCACTGACCCACCACCAAACCAGTCATGCTGAACGATGTTACAGGCAGCATAACGTTCTCCACGGCTTCTCCAGACCCTTTCACGTCTGTCACATGTGCTCAGAGTGAACCTAATCATCTTCATCTGTGAAAAGCACAGGATGCCAGTGGTGGACCTGCCAATTCTGGTATTCTATGGCAAATGCCAATCGAGCTCCACGGTGCCGGGAAGTGAGCACACGGCCCACTAGAGGGCATTGGGCCCTCAGATCATCCTCATGAAGTCTGTCTCTGATTGTTTGGTCAGAGACATTCACACCAGTGGCCTGCCTGCTGCAGATCATTTTGTAGGCTCTGTCAGTGCTCATCCTGTTTCTCCTGTCCTTCTGATGGGTTAAGGACCTTCTACGAGGGTCCCTGTCCCGCTCTCCTAGAGTAACTGCCTATCTTCTGGAATCTCCTCCATGCCCTTCAGACTGTGCTGGGAGACACAGCAAACCTTCTGGCAATGGCACGTACTGATGTGCCTGCCATCCTGGAGAAGTTGGACAACCTGTGAAACCTCCGTTGGGTCCAGATATCACCTCATGCTACCAGTAGCCAAATGCAAAACAAGTGAAAAAACAGATGAGGAGGGAAATATGTCAGTGGCCTCCACCTGTGAAACCATTCCTGTTTTGGGGGTCATCTCATTGTTGCCCCTCTAGTGCACCTGTTGTTAATTTCATTAACACCAAAGCAGCTGAAACTAATTAACAACCCCCTCTGCTACTTAACTGACCAGATTAACAGCCCAGAAGTTTCATTGACTTGATGCAATACTCTCATTAAAAAGTGTTCCTTTAATTTTTTTTTCTTGAACTTCATAGACAGGTCTGTCCAATCATGAGATATAAAGGTATTTAAGGTGGTCAATCGTAAGTTATGCTTCCCTTTGACTCTCCTCCGAAGAGTGACAGCAGGGGATCCTCAAAGCAACTCTCCAAAGATCTGAAAACAAAGATTGTTCAGTCTCATGGTTTAGGGAAAGGCTACAAAAAGCTATCTCAGAGGTTTAAACTGCCAGTTTCAACTGTAAGGAATGGAATCAGGAAATGGAAGGCCACAGGCACAGTTGCTGTTAAACCCAGCAGGTCTGGCAGGCCAAGAAAAATACAAGAGCGGCATATGTGCAGGATTGTGAGAATGGTTACAGACAACCCACAGATCACTTCCAAAGACCTGCAAGAACATCTTGCTGTAGATGGTGTATCTGTACATTGTTCTACAATTCAGCTCAATTTACACAAAGAACATCTGTATGGCAGGGTGATGAGAAGGAAGTCCTTTCTGCACTCACGCCACAAACAGAGTCGCTGGTTATATGCAAATGCTCTTTTAGACAAGCCAGATTCATTCTAGAACAAAGTGCTTTGCATGGCGGAAGAAGAACACCGCATTCCAATAAAAACACCTGCTACCTGCTGTCAAATTTGGTGGAGGTCCCATCATGCTATGGGGCTACGTGGCTAGTTCAGGGACTGGGGCCCTTGTTAAAGTCGAGGGTTGGATGAATTCAACCCAGTGTCAACAAATTCTTCAGGATAATGTTCAAGCATCAGTCACAAAGTTGCAGTTACGCAGGGGTTGGATATTCCAACAAGACAAAGACCCAAAACACAGTTCGAAATCTACAAAGGCATTCATGCAGAGGAAGAGGTACAGTGTTCTGGAATGGCCGTCACAGTCCCCTGACTTGAATATCATCAAAAATCTATGGGATGATTTGAAGCAGGGTGTCCATGCTCGGCAGCCATCAAATTGAACTGAACCGGAGAGATTTTGTATTGAAGAATGGTCAGAAATACCTCCATATAGAATCCAGACACTCATCAAAGGTTAAAGGAGACATCTAGAGGCTGTTATTTGAAAAAGGAGGCTCAACTAAGTATTGATGTAATATCTCTGTTGGGGTGCCCAAATTTATGCACCTGTCTAATTTTGTTATGATGCATATTGCATATTTTCTGTTAATCCAATAAACTTAATGTCACTGCTGCAATACTACTGTATCCATAAGGCATGTCATATATTAAAAGTAAGTTACTACTTTGACAGCTCAGCCAATGATAAACAAAAATCCAAAGAATTAAGCAGGGTTCACAAACTTTTTCATATGACTGTATAATATATAGTTTTATCACTGCATTTTTTTTCCACTTCATACCCTCCCCACTTTACATTTAAAGGCCTTGACATTCAAATAGAGCAAAACAAATAGGACTCTAACTCCGGTCTCAGAGAGTAAAATTATCATTTTTTTAAAAAATTGCAGACTGCTTATATTTAGTTTGCTCAAACAAACCATGATGACCTGTAATTTACAGGATCCTTAAGGCAATATAACAGGCAATATCTCTATATATTGTGAACACAGTCCCAAGGGGATGTGGCCGCTCCTCTGAAACCCCCTCTGTAATAAGTGTATATGTTTAATATGTCACTGTGCTCTGTACAAATATATTTTATAAATCTACTTTTCTTTCTACTCACATGTACAGCTAACACAAAGTCAGATTTAGCACACAGGTGCTCACCATATAAGAACTGTTAGGCAAGCATTAAAACACAAGGCAGGGACAATTGCGAAATGAGCATTGTATACTATTTGTGTGTGTCAAACTCCGCATGAAATTGTATCCTCTCTTTGCCTTGTTTGGAATGACATGATTCAACTAAGTAGGTGTCTGCACATGAAGAAAGAGTATAAAGCCTTGGAACATTGCCCGGCGCATCTCTGAAGCCGACGGACGAATGGGAGATACCGTCATCTGATCCTGAAAATCCTTCCAACGCAGCAACGAAAACAGCAGTCTCTGTACTTCAGACCCCCATTCCAGAAGGTCTTGTCATAGCTTCCTTCATCTGTTATGCTACGTAAACCTTCATTAAAGAAAGCTATTTCTCCTATGTGATTTCTTACCAACGTATCACTAAGGGAGGGGTATTGCCTTTTTATATTATATCTATAGAGTTTCAAGTTATGTAACACACCACAATAAAAAAGAACTTATTCCAACAAGGGAGCTAGCGCCCCCTGCTGGATACATCCTCTTAAACAGGGATTCAATGGGAAACAAAACACAGTTTTTTATCTCCTCTTCGCTGGATCAGCTGCATGCCTGCTGCTGCTGTCGTGCCGCGTTATTTGCACCTCGTGCTGGGCTTCAAACATTTAAAAAGTCCACAATGCTGCTGTCCTTTTGTCTCACTGCCTTGTTTCTCTTTTCCCAGACATCCTCTGCTACAGTTGGGGCTCCCGCTCCTGAGGCGCGCCCCTTTGAAGAGGAAGAGTTTGTGTTCTTTTGATCGAGAAATGGAGCTGTGGTGTCCGGGTTGAAACTGAGCCCGGATCACACCTGAAAGAGACTTATGTTTGTTTTGGCAGTGTTTGAATAAAGTTTCTGTCTCTTGTAATCTCCAAGTGTATCTGTGCAACTTTGTGACCCAATCGTGACAATATATAAAATCCAACGTCTGTCTGTATGTCTGTCCGCTTTTCACGAGAGAACTACTTAACGGATTTAGATCGGGTTTTTTTCAATAATTTGCTTGAACATTCCGGATGATTTTGCGACCTCTCTCTCTCTCATCGCTTGCAGGAGTGATATATTTGCACTAATCCGAGATAGATGTTGCGGATCAAGGGGAGGGGGAAACATGACGTCAGGAGTAGGGAGCCAGGCAGGGCCCTCCTCAAAAAAAAAAATTAAAATTAGAATAAAAATTAAAATTTAAAATTAAAACACAAACAAGACATTGTGCAAAGTCAAGACTGTCAATATTTCACTTCAACTTGGGCGGAGCCACGAAGGACGGCTAGTATATAATTACAGTAATCCCTCACTATATCGCGCTTCGACTTTCGCAACTTCACTCTATCGTGGATTTTATATGTAAGCATATTTAAATATATATCGCTGATTTTTTGCTGGTTCGCGGATTTCTGCGGACAATGGGTCTTTTAATTTCTGCCACATGCTTCCTCAGTTGGTTTGCCCAGTTGATTTCATACAAGGGACGCTATTGGCAGATGGCGGAGAAGCTACCCAACCAGAGCACGTATTACGTATTAAAGAAAACTCCTCAAATATATTGTGAGCACGGGGGCTGTTCGCACCCCTAGAGGATACGGCCGCTCCTCAAAAAACGCTGAAAGATTACCTTCACATTGCTCCCTTCCTTGCTGGGCTTACATGTGGCTGTTTTGTCAAGCGATATGCTTCCCGCACGGTGCTTCGCATACTTAAAAGCTCAAACGACACATATTGATTTTTGATTGTTTGTTTTTCTCTGTCTCTGACATTCTCTGCTCCTGACGGAGGGGGTGTGAGCAGAGGGGCTGTTCGCACACTGGCCTAGAGGATACGGACGCTCCTCTAAAAAATGCTGAAAGACTACCTTCACATTGCTCTCTTACTTACAGCTGCTTTGTCCGGCGGTGCTTCGCATACTTAAAGCCAAACAGCGCCTATTGATTTTTGATTGTTTGCTTTTCTCTCTCTCTCTCTGACATTCTGTGCTCCTGACGCGCACTCCTTTGAAGAGGAAGATATGTTTGCATTCTTTTAATTCTGAGACGGAACTGTCATCTCTGTCTTGTCATGGAGCACAGTTTAAACTTTTGAAAAAGAGACAAATGTTTGTTTGCAGTGTTTGAATAAAGTTCCTGTCTCTCTACAACCTCCTGTGTTTCTGTGCAAATCTGTGACCCAAGCATGACAATATAAAAATAACCATATAAACATATGGTTTCTACTTCGCAGATTTTCACCTTTCGCGGGGGGTTCTGGAACGCAACCCCCACGATCGAGGAGGGATTACTGTAGTACAGAGGAACGCCTAAAAGCCTCCTCGATTGTGGACTATGATCCAAATACATATAGTCTTTCTGTATTGTAATTGTAATTTATAACATTAATGCATCTGTTTTATTGTCCAAGGAATTTATGGTGCTTTTAGTCTAAAATAGTCAGTGAGCTAACAGCTTAATGGTAAAGAAAATTGAGACAGTTAAGAGATTATACAGAATAAACAGAAACCAAGGAGCTGGTGGTGGATTTTAGGAGGCCCAGGCCCCTCATGGACCCCGTGATCATCAGAGGTGACTGTGTGCAGAGGGTGCAGACCTATAAATATCTGGGAGTGCAGCTGGATGATAAACTGGACTGGACTGCCAATACTGATGCTCTGTGTAAGAAAGGACAGAGCCAGCTATACTTCCTTAGAAGGCTGGCGTCCTTCAACATCTGCAATAAGATGCTGCAGATGTTCTATCATACGGTTGTGGCGAGCGCCCTCTTCTATGGGTGGTGTGCTGGGGAGGCAGCATAAAGAAAAAGGACACCTCACGCCTGGACAAACTGGTGAGGAAGGCAGGTTCTATTGTAGGCACGGAGTTGGACAGTTTGAGATCTATGGCAGAGCAACGGGTGCTCATCAGGCTCCTATCAATTATGGAGAATCCACTGCATCCAATGAACAGTATCATCTCCAGACAGAGGAGCAGCTTCAGAAACAGACTGCTGTCACTGTCCTGCTCCACTGACAGACTGAGGAGATCGTTCCTCCCCCACACTATGTGACTCTTCAATTCCACCCGGGGGGTAAATGTTAACATTATTCAAAGTTATTGTCTGTTATACCTGCATTGTTATCACTCTTTAATTTAATATTTTCTTTATCAGTATGCTGCTGCTGGAGTATGTGAATTTCCCCTTGGGATTAATAAAGTATCTATCTATCTATCTATCTATCTATCTATGTACAGGATCAAAGCCTTTGCGCAGGAGCGGCCCATCACAAGGACAGCTAGCCAATCAAATGTGTGTAACGTCACATGATCCAGATAGCCCACATGTGATTTTAACATAGGAATGGCTCGTCTGAGAGACCAGAAAAGAATAACATAGGAAGCTACAGTACGTCATAGACATGTTGGAAAGAAAAAAAACAGACAATTTCTTCTGAATGTCAAAGAACGTAACTTATGCCCCATGCCAATTGCCGAATCAAAAAGCTGCCAAAGGACAACGTCCACCTTGACATTTCTGATTTTTAGTAAGCCTTTCTAAGACTATGTAC